>NW_009627149.1:0-11862 GCF_000690535.1 Cariama cristata | reverse complement strand
TAAGTCCATTTTAGCTCTGAGGATCTCTGCAGTCCATCCCCTGGGATGGGTTTCTTGTTAATTTTCCTCCAAGAAAGGGTTGGATTGCTCTTTCTGAGGAGTTTGAAAGCAAGTAGGTACTTTTGACTCATGGCTTGGACACCATCTGTGCTATCCTTCAGTGGCATTACCCGCCTCCTGCCTGCCATTAATACTTCTGAGAAGGACACAAGCAAAGATTTTGGCCCTACAACTTGTGACCACACGAAGTTACATTAATATAAGCTCAGGTTAGATTTAACCCACACCATACGTGCGAGTGGTTTTCTTCCCACCTGGTTAATTGGTACTGTGTTGGATTTGGTACACACCACGGAGTTTTACTAGCTTAGATAGATTTACTAGTCAGAACTGTGGTTTTGTCCCATTCTCCTGGCTATGCAAGTAAAACTAGCTGCACAGATGCAGTTACACCAGTCAAGCAGTCCTTTTGCTCATGTAACTCCTTGCTATGAAGCTAATGAACACCTAATATGTGTTAAGCTAACCTGGACTGGAAGTGCTCACTCAATCTGTTTGATATTTCTGAATTTCTATGAACTCTGAAGGAGATGAACTTCATTACCAGCTTCATCTTCTGCAGGCTTTCAGTCTCAGACTGTGCCCAGGTCTCATCTGCCCTTGCCAAAGGCAACATCAGGGATCTTTTCAGAGCGATTATGTGGCTCCTGTAAGGAAGGAGCCTGAGTTATCTTCCTGCCTGATGTCCTCGCAAGGACAGAAGGACGGAGCCAAGAGAGAACCACCAGGACGATGCCCACAGCCTACTGTGAATACGGCGTACAGCTCAGCCCTGGGTGATTGCTGTGCCCCCTTGAATGGACAAGACAAGCAGGAATTCGCAGCAGTGTGGACACAGGCAAAATCCCCAGAGGGTCAGGAGGCTGCAGGGAAATGCCCAAGCAAGAATCTTGTGTTTTCCAGGGGGAAAACGGTGCTGCTGAAATGGGCGAAGAGCAAAAATGTTGCCACTTAAAAAAAAATAATTTTTAGGTCTGAAGAATTAAATTGGTTTCATAGCTTTCATTTAAATGAAGAAGAGCAAGTTGTGCTGGCGAAATGCAATGACAAGGTACCCCTGGAAGGAGTGAAACTCCTAAGAGATAGCAATTCTGTGTCAGAAATTTGGTTCATAATGAGGGGTTTGGGACTGTGGAATTAATATGCAGGTTTGGAGGGCTAAAGGAATCTGAGGTCTTGGGGGGAGCTGGAGATGACAATCTGAGCTAATGGCTGCTAGGAGATCCCCCAAAACTAGAAGGAGGGAGAATTTGGAAAATACAGAATATAATCAGCTGAAGAATACAAATCGAATTCTTATTACGTACGACTTGGATGCTGGGGTATAAATTAACTTTCATTTGAAACTGCAGTGCAAGCTTTGCCAAGAAAAACCTCACCCTGTTAAACAGGGACAGGTTTCAGACTACACGGTGGAGAAATCCTTCCTAACGTTGGTGCTTCTGCACCTGATATAAACTCAAAAAGCTAAACTGCAAATTGTTTCAGGAAATGGTGTGTCTGTTCCAGGGCTGAAAAATCTGTCAGAGTCTGTTGCACTGACAGGGATTGCATGCAGACGAACCAGAATTCAGGGAGATAGAAAGCAAAAACTATAAATAAAATGCAGCCCTACGTGTAAGTATAGAAATAACAAAAGAAAGGCAACATTTTGAAAAGAAAAATAGCACAAATAAAAATTTAGGATAGAAAACTTTAATATAGAGGAGTGCCATTGAACAGTGAGACTGCGGTCCTGAAAAGTATGCTGGTTAGTGGTTTGATGGAGAGGAAAACAAATTTTCCCATAAGAATGAATGTAATAGAGCAATTGAAATGCACAGGGACATTATCCTGCAGCTTAAAATCATTCCCATCCAAAACCCATCCCTGAACAAAGGCAGAAGATGATAGTGTCGGTGTGATACTTGAATAACATAATATTGAGCTACTTAAAATGTTGTACTGCAGACAACTGTATCTTTGTAGGTATTTTAACGCAAACAGATGTAATACTAGAAAAAATCTGTATTCACCAAAATAACTTGGTGCCAGGAGGATGAAGGATGGAAAAATAGTGTAACGACAGCCGTTAGCAGAGCAGGGTATCAAATGATAGACAGTGAATCTGCAAAACATTGGGTAGGTAAGTGATGAAGAGTAGGGTATTACTGTGCTATTAAAAAGCTTCCTCCTTCTTTCAGGAGAAACTTGAAAAATTGTAGCACAGAAAAAACAGACAAAAGAGCACAGGTTAATGTTGTAAAGGTAAATATGTTTAACAAATCTGTAGGCTTTTGGTCTGAAGTGGCATAAATTTATTTGCTTATGCTGTTAGAAAACGCATGTTAGTTCTGGGTTAGAAACACACGTGTTGGGGATTCACATAAACGTCATGAAAAAAATTAAAATGTATACTGTGAGAGAAATGGGCGGTTTAAAGCCTTTGCAACCTTGCAATAATGTACATAGGATGTTAAAATGTGGGTAAAAAGAGCAGTGGCCCTTAGAGCAGTTGCTCCGCACTCCAGCGAGGTGGGTACTAGGCAAGGGTCGATCTCTACATCCTAAGAGATGCTGTCCCGGAGGACGGTGGAGGCCCATCTAGCCCAGGATCCTGACTCCAAGCATGATGGTAAGTGGTGTCTGGGGAAGAGTGGAAGAACAGGGCCTATGTGTATGATCCTGCTTTCCCAGTCTGGAGATGTGATTTCCATGTATAGCCTTCAGTGGGTAGGTAAAGCAAGAGACATCTTCTGCACGGTGGGGAAAGAAGAGGTGGGTTTTCAGTACCCAAGCAAAACTGAAAAAATCCAGGCTGTGGAGGAGCTGGAGGAACAGATAACATTCATGGCTGAGCGTTTTCTTGGACGTGGACACAGTCACGTTTTTAACTATTCAGGCCATATTGAACGTTTTCTCCTGCCTGTGTCCTAAGAGCACTTGCAATGGGAGGTTACAGCAGCAGAGCTCTATAAAACTATCTTGAGGAAATTCAGATTTGTGTTGACAAAACTGTAAGCAAGCCCAGCAAAGTTTTGCATACTTGCTTTAAAGAGCAGCTGTAAGTGATTTAGAAGACACCTCCTCCAGGTATGGCCATTCATCCAGGCGCTGCTCTTGTGCTGGAGTTGCCAGCAGCACTTCCCAGCCAGCACTCTCCAGCTGGAGCTGCGCGTCCCTGTTACACAGCTCCTGGGGGTATCCTAGGACCCAATTTCTCGGCTGACCTTGGATTGCACCCTCATGGCTTGTGTGTCCCAGAGCTGGTGTGTTGAGGACCAGTTGGCCTTGGGCTACTGGCCCATGGGAGAGTCAAGGAGTGTGGCTGAGCTCCCACGCCAGAGCACCGCTGGATGTGGATGTCGAAGCACAGCAGCATGTTTCCTCACGGACTTTTAGGCATCGGGACATCCTGCAAGACCAGATGCACCACCACATCGGTGTCACGAGCCTTTTGGGAGCAAGGTCTCAGATGCTCTGGGGAAACACAGTGTATGGCCCCACAAACAACAGTAGCAGTGGTGCTCCTGTTCTCCGCAACCCCTCGGGTAGACAGCACTGCCTCTGTGTCAGCCCCACTCCTACGTTCCCTCTCGAGTGCTAAGAAGTTGCTAAGCAGGCTCAATCCATCTAGCAGCCAGCAGCATCACCACCATCAAGATACCATGGCGTGGATGCTTGGGTACCATTATGTCCCACAGCAGGTATTGCGCCTGGGAAAGCCCATCCTTCCCACCTCCATCAGCCAAGAGCAACCTCAAGGCTGTCCACAACTTTGTGGAAACACATGGGCATACAGACAGAGAGAAGATGGACAGACCTGGTCTTTATATGAAGCACCTCTGCTTTGGCTCATAGGAGATCATTTGGGGATGGTGTGGATTTTCATCAGCCTGAGCAATATGGGGCATTTGTAGGTCCAGCTCTCTGCTGGCACCCAGCTGTTGCATGATCTTAGAATCAAAGAATCATGGAACCATAGAATGGTTTGGGTTGGAAGAGACTTCCAAAGGCCATCCAAACCTCCTGCCATGAGCGGGGACATCTACAACCAGACCAGGTTGCTCAGAGCCCCGTCCAACCTGACCTTGAATGTTTCCAGAGACGGAGCATTGACCACCTCTCTGGGCAACCTGTGCCAGTGCCTCACCACCCTCATTGTAAAAAATGCCTTCCATATATTGAGTCTAAATCTCCCTTCTTTTAGTTTAAAACCATTACCCCTTGTTCTATCGCAACAGGCCCTGCCCAAAAGTTTGTCCGTGTCTTTCTTATGAGCCATGTGAAGTGATGGAGGGTGCATCAGGCAGGTCAGTCAGGGACAGGATGGGTGCTGGAGAGGAGAGCACTCTGCTTGACTCCCCACCAACCCTCCAGCATGGGCTGTTCTCATGGGCAGAGACACCTCAGGAGTGACTTAGCTGAGATGTTACATATGTCCATCACAACTCCATTCAGCTTCAGCATCCTAAACATGTGGCTGACCTGGCAACTCTCCATTGCTGAGACCTCTTTTTCCATAGAAAGTAAAAAGCTTAACTAGAGGGATGTAGTCACTGATATTTACGGCAGCTTTCTTTAAAAATAGCAAATTGTTGCTCTGTTTCTCTGTTTTTAAAAAATTTGCTCATTTTTTTCCTTGTACTGCCTCCTTCCAGCAGTGCAGCTTCTCGTTGTTGTTAGAAGAGTACGGCTTTCTGGAAAGGCATGCACGAATGTTTAACAAATGGATAGGTTGCTCAGGGACAGCATAGCGGTGAACCATATAGGCATTTTGGTGTGCTTTCCTTTGTGCATCACTTGCTTCGGTCCTTCTTCCCAAGCCTCTTGCCTTCCTTCACGCAGAGTTTCGAGTTGCTCCTTCTTCCCAAAGGCTGCAGGGATTTTCCGAGTCCCACTTTTGGACAGAGCCTGCGGCTGTACAGCACTGAACCCTCCCTCTTGTGGCTGCCGCACTGAAACGGCCAGAGATGCGCTGCACGTTTCGGCTGATCTCTGCTCAGAGATGGACAGTCGCGTCAAAAATCAGATCATCTGCCAGAGGTCCATGGTTCCTGAGGGCTGGGAAACCAGACCCATAGCACACGCTCCACTTGTGGGGTACCCTGGCTGCGTTTCATGGGGTTCAACCACGTTGATGCGATTCCTGCGGTTTCTTGGTTTAGAAGGGCTCTTTGCAATGTGGGATTTGTCCTCCTGAACTGGCAGAGAGGGGTGTGAATGGGAAGAGCTGCGTCAGGCTTCCCGTCTGGGTCTCGCCGCGTGTCTGGTCAAGGGCGCTTCTCCTTCACCACGGTTTTGTACCGCTAACATTTGGATTCATCCAGACCAGACATGCCAGGGCAAAAGCTGGCTTTATTTTAAATCTCATTACAGTTCCTCTGTGTTTCATCATCCTGCAGACACGCTATTTGCTGCAGCATCACTCCTTGCAGCAGGAGGAATTGCAGTGAAATCCTCCACGGCTGGTACGAAGGGAAAAGTGCTGCCATCCAGCACACAGGACCCCCATTGACATCTCCATCACCACGGAGCTCAGCCAACATAACTGTGTGTGCAGCCATTCTTGGGCTTAAACTACCAAATCTTGTACCAAAAGTGTATAGTAACATTTTTCTGGCCAGCTGGGAGATGTTGTATAGATGTTGAGAAGACAAGGCTAATGTAGGGGTGCAAGATAGCATCTCCTCGTGGCTCAGGTACAACCAGAATGGCACATCTGACACTAGCCGGTACCAATACATCTGCCAGGGGCTGCTGGTACCTGAAGGGTCCCCGGGAGGTGCGTGCGGTATCGGTCGTCTCAGAGAGTCATAGATACAGACCCCTCAAAGGAGAAACGGCCTCGAAAACCCAGGGTGACTATTTAAATGTAAACACCGCTGAACCTTCTGCCGATGGTTTGAACAAAACCCATCCAGATTGAATGGAGCAATCACTCTTGGTATCTATCCACAAAACTGCTCTCCCAACAAGCAGAACATGTGGCCGCGCAGATAAATGCCAAGAATTATTTCTGACTACTGAAAACTTTGTAGCTGTCTTTTATGATCATGGATCTTCCCTGCTTACTCCAGTTCCAATCTCAATCTGAGGGTTGCTCCTCTGGCTAATTAAAGGAGAACCGTTTGTAACTACTGACCAAATTTTTCAGCAGTCGTCAAGTTATTTTGCATTTCACTCAACTTGACTATTGAAATAAACTGGACAATTTCCCAGTTATTGCTGACTCTCAGGCTGTGTTCGAGTGTCTGTTGCTGCAGGGAACACACGGATTTAAAAAAAAAAATGGCCTCCCCATTGTTTCTTAAGAGACATTTCCCTATTTAGCATCAAGAAAAAAATCAGATTCGAAATGAGCCAAACTTCTGTGCTCTGGGTACCTCTACACAGAGCAGGCAGGGCAAAGCCCACGTGCCAGGGCCCCTAAAGTTACATCTCTACTAGTTAGTTATTAACCAATAAACTAACCAGTGCCAAGAGGAGGTTATTAAACTCTCTCCCCTCCTAACAGGGTAGCTGCTTCCAAATTGTCTGTTGGGAACAGTCCCATGCCTGAGCTGCCCCGTCCCTGCACGGGGACTGCTTTTTACTCTCCCTAAAAAAAGGCAAGTTTCTTTTGATTTCCCTTCTGCTGCTGCTTGTGGAGCCTCTGTTGCATCTCCCAGCCTTTCCCTGCTGCGATGGGGACTGGAAACTTAAAAAAAAGGAACCCAGAGAAGCAGAGATTGTCCCTTGACTCCAGGAGCTGGGGCTTCGAGGTTCTGCTCAGAGCACGACCTTGCCCTTGCAGAGCCTCTGGAGGTGTCTGGGTCCGAGGCTGCCGGAGAACCCCCTGGCCGCTGCACGTTGCACAGGGTAACAGAGGATTGGGAGCCACAATTTTTTGCTGGCTTTGCTAATGTTTCCTTACGTGCTGGCACACGGACGTGTATCTGTGATGGTGTACATCCCAGCAGGTGTTATAATATCTGCTCCAGGCTGGAGCGAGCTGAGGCTCAGGGTGTTTGGGGTGTGATACAAAACATGAATATAAAAAATTCAGATTAACTACAAAAACCTCTATCTTAACACGGAAATGTTAATAACAGCACATTTGCCACCTTCTCATGGCCACAGAGGAACCCCACTGCCTTTCTTCGTGCTCCCCATCACCAGGGGTGCTGGTACCACCCGACGTAGGCTGCACGGACAGGCGGGTTATTTCCCTACGCTGCGGCCAGGTATTTACAGGCAGCAGACCGAGGCAGTAAGTACATCGTAGGATAATTTCAACTTGCAATGGGACCACTGAGCACTGCTAGAGGGGAAGCGAGGGATCCTCATCCAAAGGGAACCAAACTCCCTTCTAGAGGTGTCACTCCTCAGATGGAGCCGAAGACGCCAGTTCAATGTGTCCGGTGACAATCCCGACCCGCTTGTCCCTCTTGAAGGTCACCGGGGACATACGACGGGTAGAGAATAGCTCCTTTTATGCCATGTGAGGTATTTATATAGCTAAGGGCTGCCGGTCACTGGGAAGCTGCCCAAGACTTTAATGGTTTAATTGCCGTTTCCTGTATGTTCCCCTCTCTGTTGTTCATCACCGGTGACAATTGTGGTTTCGTCTCTGTGGGGCTGGGCTGGGTCTCCCTGGGAATCTCAGCTCCTCGTGCAATTACTGCTCCTGGGTATCTCTGTTGGTCTGAGTACGTCCTTGAAGTCTTCCTCCAGTTAAGATCACCTGTATGGGCCTTATTTCCTAGTGGGAACTCCTACAAGGTGATGTTGGTCCCTTCTTTACCCTGAGGCATGAGTGAGGGGTGGAGTGCAGATTTGGGCATCCTTGCAATAACCCGTAAAACACGCTGTGCATGATGGGGTGAGACCGAAACGGACAGGGTGTGCAACGAAAACCGGGAGAGGAGCGGAAAACAAGCACATTTTGGGTACCCTGGTACTCACTGGCGGTGCCGCAGAGCTGCATTAGTGTAAAGCAGGGCACAATTAGACCTTTTAAGACTTGCTTGTGCTCGCAGACAAATACACCATTTGCTCCTGAATTGATCCTGAAATAAAACCATGCCGCCCTCCGCTCCCGGTTCCATTATCTCCAACCCCAAATGCCCAGAAATCACAGCCAGAAACCCCCAGATCACAAAACTGGCTCGAAGTTCTTGATCGTATTTTTAGTACTTTTTCTAATGTGCTTTGAATTTGCCTTCTGGTTTTTTTAGCTGCTAGAGTAAACTCAGCTCATCCCTCAAACCTTTCGAAAAGTGAGGTTTTTAAAAAATGAGTTGCCTCTAGGTCCTGGGGCTTTAAGAAAAACAACATATATGTATGTATATGAATTCCTACATATATTTATACCTTCATAAAATGAGATGCGTGGTAAAATTACATGAGTCGGCAACACAGCTGCCCCGTCACAAGAATCTCTTTGAAAGGGTGACAAACCACTTACACCCCATACACCGTGCTTTGTCTGCCCGGGACCGAGATGAGAGGGTAAACGTTGGCTCGGCTACATCGGGCCCTGTCTGCCCTGATCCTTCATGTCACCCGTCGGTGGGTTTCAATGTGCACCCCCTTCCCTTGCCTTGAAACATTTAGGTACCTCCCTGAATTCGGACTGGGCTACGGCCAAGGACTGGATGTTTGCTTTAGATCACAGAGGGCTTCTCTGCCGTGCTTTAAAAGCTGATCCTGGGCTGAAGTCGTGCCAGGGTGAGTTTTATCAGTGATAGGAGGGAGAATCTGACAAAAAATACTATAAATCTTTCAGAGCATTAAAAAAAAAAAGAAAAAAGGAGACCTCTTCTCCCACGGGCATTTTAACAAAGCGAGTTGCCTCGGGATTGAGTCGGTGCCGACCGCGTGCCCCCGCACACGCTGCTGGTTAATTCATTTCTTGGCACTTTTTCCTCCAAAGCTGCCTTTGGCACCGTCGCTCGGTAAATCTGCTGGAAAAAACTGCTGGGAAAGTGTGTGCGGGCGTTTGTGCGTGCGGGGACGGTGCCACCGCTGTCGTGGGCACTGCCGACCCCCTGGGTTGCCGCTCAACAGGCTGATCTTTGGGGAAAGGCTGCAGGATCAGGACCACCGCCGGGTAATCCCAGCCCAGAGACCTGCTCTCCTGCCTGCCGTGGCATCACAGGAAGGCTCTGAGCCTTCATATTTAATGCATAAGGAGCACCGGAATGATCTTTTTATAGGTGGTGCTCTCAGGCTTCACTTTTTTTTCACCATTGGGTAACAAGGGCTTTGAAATGAGGGGTTGGGTTCCCAGGTTGGCAGGAGAGGTCTGTAGAACCAACATCTGGAGCTAGAGCTTCATTGGAGCCTATTCTTCATCCCGGGGTCCGGGGATCCCTGGGGACCCCTGGCCCATGGATGGCTGCTGCTCTGGACTACGCTGCTCAGCCAGGCAGGGAGGGATGACGGAGGGGTGGATTCAAGCTCCTTTTTTAGCAGAGTGCACCTCAAGCTTCCTTGAAACTAAGGAAAATCTTTTTGATTAAATTCTGGTTTTACACCATTAGGGTTTTCTCTAAAAGAATGGGAATCCGGAGATTTTTCCTGTGTTAAACATGTCTGTAATCCTCCTTGCACCTTGCTGGATTTGGCCATCAGCTTGGAGGCCTACTTGCACCATCTGACCTCAGTGACTTGAAAAAAAGGACTGTCCCTTTTTCCCCTCCAGAGACTGTATTGCCCTTTTTTCTCTGCTGATTTTGGTCTTGCTAGTTTTAAAGAGAAATCCTTGAATCAAACACGTAGCTTCTGGATCAGTGGGTTTTAACCCCTGGCCCACGGGTGGCTACTGGTTTGGACTGTGCTGCAGGCCAGCTCTTGTCATACAGATATTTTCAACAATGTGCAAACAAGGCAAGAAAGCAAGAGAAGGGAATTAAGAGTTAATTTTATGAGCATTTCAACTGTAACCTGTCTTTTCCATTGGCTGCAAGTGATGCCAATGGTACGCAAAGAGCCTTTGGGATTTTAATCCTAATTTACAGGTTAGCTAAACTCGTGGACCAATGTGGGTTGAAATGAGACCTTTGGATGTCACTTGCTCCAGCCCCAGAAGCCTTGCTGGTCCTTAGATATTTTTTGAATTCATTTAGTGTTTTTTCTGAAAACAGTGGGAAATACTGGGCTCTAACCCACCCCCTTGTCCCAAGGTAAGATCAAGTCTTTTATTCTGTCATTCTTGACACACATTTTTCTAACCTGGTATTAAAACCTCCCAGGAGAAGAGAGTCCACCCCAGCTGCAGGCAATCCATCCTCGCGCTAAACTAACCCCACGAAAGCAAACTTCCCTGCTAGCAGGGCAAGAAAAACTCACAGTATCAACAGAATCAAACCACATTTATTTTGCGGACTGTATTGGTAACCGAGTCCTGGTTTTGTCTGGGCTATTGGGATCGTTAAGGCTGTGCTAAAGAGGGTAGCGTTAAGAGGAGAGAGGATGGAGAGGTAAATTCACGTCCCTTGTAGGTGTGGAGATAACCACTGCTATATAGCCCCTTCCCACTGTGTATCACATCCCATCGCATCACCCCTTGTTAAGCAAGCCAGGGCATTTGCCTTCTCTCCAGGAAAATCTGACCAGCTAAATTCCTCTCTATATAGCACTCAAAGTACAAGGGGAAAGAAGAAGAAAACGCAATATAATAGGCCACAATATAGTGCTATCTATAAATATTTTACCAGGAAAGGTATGCAACTGGTATTTTGAACAAATCCCCAGCCACAGTTTTAATAAAGTGCCTTTAGCACGCCACTCTGCCGTGTTTAAATCTAATTCCAGTTGTCAGTCAAATCGCTGTATGTTATTAACCTATGGGCATAATTGCCTATTCCAAGTCTGCAGCTCTAAGAGGCTTTGTGTATGATTGTAATAAATGAAATAACTTTTATGATTCCAACTCACAGTTGAACACATTGACATTGAAAATTACACATGCATACACATTACTTCTGTCTTTCCCGATATCAGATATTACCGGTGCGACGATGACTGCAGAGGAAGACCCGTGTTAGCAAGGAAATGACTGAGCTTTGCATTAGCTCATCTCTACAGCTGGTGCCACATGGAAACGCTTCAGCCCATCTTGGTTTAAAATAAAAAGTCTCCACACAAATAAGCAAATGTTCATAAAATTGCTACTCTGTGTGTTGGCAACAGAGAAATCCTCATACGCTGCCACGGCCGAAGTGATTTATATCAGATTTAGGCGTTGATGGCTGCTGTCTCTCCATCCCCAACCTCCTCCCTCTCTCCCACCATGTCGTTTTTTACGCCTGTAGGAGGAACCGATGGTGAAGGGGCAATTGGCTTGTTGGTTTAATTGTTATTTGTCACCACCGGGACAAGGTGAAGATGAGATAGAAAGGGCACAGGCAGCATTTTCCAGCCTCTTTGTGCTGCCGAAGACCACAGCACAAGTGGGAGGGCAGTGAGGGGTCCCTGATGTCCAAAGGATGTAGGTGCTGTGAGCAGCAGGTCCCCAAAAGCATCTTCTCAGCCTCTCTTGGATGTCACTAGACTTTGCATGAGATTATGGCACCCCCAGCAGTAATTTGTGCCAGGAGCATCTCATCTGCACCCTCAGCCAGTTTGCCAATGACACCAAGCTGTGTGGTGTGGTCGACACCCTGGAGGGAAGGGATGCCATCCAGAGGGACTTGGACAAGCCCGAGAGGTGCGCCCATGTGAACCTCATGAGATTCAACAAGGCCAAGAGCAAGGTCCTCCACATGAGTTGGGGCAACCGTATCAATACAGGTTGGGGAACAAAGGGCTGAGAGCAGCCCTGCAGAGAAGGACTTG
>NW_009627148.1:13572-16604 GCF_000690535.1 Cariama cristata | reverse complement strand
GCCAAGTACAGGGGAACGATCACTTCCCTTGTTCTGCTGGCCACACTATTGCTGATACAAGCCAACATGCTGTTGGCCTTCTTGGCCACCTGGGCACCCTGCTGGCTCAGGTTCAGCTGGCTGTAGACGAGCACCCCCAGGTCTTTTTCTGCTTTATGACTTTCTAACCACTCTTCCCCCAGCCTGTAATGCTGCATGGGGGTTTTGTGGCCGAAATGTAGGACCCAACACTTGTTCTTGTTGAAGCTCATGCTGTTGGTCTCAGCCTGTCGATCCAGCCTATCCAGGTCCCTCTGTAGAGCCTTCCTACCCTCCAGCAGATCAACACTCCCACCTAACTTGGTGCTGTCTGCAAATTTACTGAGGGTGCCCTCCATCCCCTCATCCAGATCATATGTAAAGAAGTTAAACAACACCAGCCCCAAAACTGAGCCCTGGGGAACATCACTAGTGACTGACTGCCAACTGGATTTAGCTCCATTGACCACAACTCTCTGGGGCCGGCCATCCAGCCACTTTTTTTACCCATCAAAGACTGCATCTATCTAAGCTGCGAGCAGCCAATTTATTTAGGAGGCTGCTGTGGGGAGACCATGTTGAAGGCCTTACTAAGGTCATTTACTGTATTAGAATTGTCTGTTGTGGTCTTTTAGCTCATGGATTTTGGTTGTGATCAGTCAAGTCTTTTCCCCCATACCTCTCTGTTTCTGACAGAGAGGAAACACAGAGTAGGAATGTAACCAAAAGCTCCTATAAATTGCAACAGTGCATGCACATTATATTTCTGCCTTTATTTCCTTCCTTTCTGCATGCTGCTTCATTTAACGCTTATAATTTCACAGTCCTCCTTATGAGGACAGTCTCTTTCTCACTAACTCAGAGACCGATGTCCCCATCACTCTGTGACATTGCACTCACCTGTATTAACAGTCTTGTCACAGTCTCTGTATAGGTTTCTTCATCATGATCCATGTTCCCATGCTTTCTAAAGCATTCTGTTGCTGAAGTATTAACCTACAAGAGATGTTTAAGATGTGGTCCTTCTTTCTTTCAGTAGGCTTTCTCTGACAGTGATACCATGCAGTGGCAGCCCACTCTGAAGAGCAGTTGTTCTCATAGAACTGGATTTCTTCCTGGATTGGTGAAGGCTTGGTTGTAAAACGAATATTGAATTAGGAGTTGGAATCTGCACTCTCTAAGTCCAACTGCATATATTAATTACTTGAAGTACTGACTTAGCTTGTTCTCTTCCTGGCATAAATGGTGTATAATTATTCCATGCAAAGTAGAACAGCTTCAAAATGAAAGATTGAGCAAGTCACACTACAGCATATTGTACCATCTGTTACGCAGAGAATCCAACTGGGGTTATAAATAGAAATTTACCTCCCCCTAGGTCTTTCTGAAAAAGTCCTGTAACCACTGGCTGTAGCATTAAAAGGGGGACTGTCTTGTCCTCCAGTGTTTTGTTTTAAGAAGGGAATGACATAGGTCTCCGAACCCAAAGTTCTAGGAAATCCTGTCATTGGTGATGAATCCAGCTTGCACTATGGCACTGCAGCTTGTTGCTTTGGTAATGCTGTGGAAACAGCCATTCATGGGAGTGTCTGTGAACCAGGTCATCAAACTCATCACAGTTAAAAACAGTCCTGGAACAAAAGGCACAGCATGACAAATATTTGGCATTGCTAGAAGAGCAGTGTGATGAGAGTGAGGGGCAGGGGAAGAGAGAGGAGAAGGGGTATGAGTGAATTTCTGAAACCAGTTTCTTTGCTGAAGTCTGTCTTTTCTGGAGTTATAATTGAAATCTTTGAGGAGATTCAGGATGATGATAACTATCTCCTTGCAATACAGAGTCAGAGCCTCTGATTTTGGGGTACTGGGGTGTAACACCTTCCTGTCTTCCAGCCGCAATGATTCTTTGCTCATGTGCTTGCTGTTTTGAATCTCACGATTATGGGGTGAGATGTATGCCCATGTATCTTACGAACAGTTCACAGACCTGTGGATTCTTTCGTATGTCCAGTCACTCAGAAGTTAGGCATAGTAGCTCTACTGCAGCAGCTCTGCCCTGTGGAAGAACATTTGGGGTGTTAAGGGAGTTAATGTTTCCACTGCTGCAGCTGTTTCCTGTACCGTGTTACTGAGACCAGAGCACTTATGTTTGGCACAGTTTGGAAAATGCCAGTGACTATATGAGCCTCGTCTACATTATGGCGTCCAAAATCATGAATATGATGCTTCACTATTACACAGCTGGAAACTTCTTGAAAATTATAGAAATCATGAAACTGCTAAAAACAACAAGCAGCCCAGGGTTTTAATCTGGTGGAAAGAAAGGCGCTTGCATTTTGGTGAAAAAAATGTTAGCTTGTTGCTCCTGGTTGATGTGAGATGAGTTGTGTCAGTAGACTGTTTAAATGCTGCAAAATACCTTAGCACATTATACTATTAGTCATGATAGCTAGACTGCATTGCAATTGAACTTCCCATCTACTCGAGATTTCTCCCTGTGTCCAGCACTCTGCCATGAAATGTCAGTTTGTAGCTTATCTAACTCCAGTCTCATAACATGAAGTACTATATGTTGTTTCTGCACCCAGAAACAACCATTATGGTTATTGGATAAAAAATGGTTCAGTGTTTTTAATTATTCAAGCAAGAGTAAGCGATGCTTTTATTTCAGGTTTCTTAGGCTACTTTTTATTTGAGTATGTGCAGTATGTCTATAGCTATGTGCTTAATGTAGGTCAAGAAAAGATACTTTCCTTCATTTAAAGATACTTGATTTGGTGGAGAAAGAGCTTTGTACTATATAACTTTTGTGCTTTTTGTGCTTTTATCTTGTTTCACAGCAGCCTAAATCCGGCTCTCACTGAAGTTATTGGGAAGAGAATTTTAACATCACGCTGTTGTTTGGTCACTATGTTAAAAATGCAAAGGGCACAGGGCTAAATCCAACTGTAAATGCATTTACTATCTTTGTAAGAAATCTTAAAGATTGCATTTATGTCAGTGTCTTGTATAGGTAG
>NW_009627148.1:0-13557 GCF_000690535.1 Cariama cristata | reverse complement strand
TGCAAATGCAGAAGCAATGAAGTCAAGTTAGTACAAAGTTTATTATTCCAGTTTCTTCTTAAACAAATGTGCTGTCAGTGTTTAAATGAATAAAAGATTTAAAATAAATAGAGGTGTAATTGGTAAGTTTAAATATCGTAGTGTTGTACTTTCACCTTGTCCAAAATAATTGTACAAGGTCCCAGCTATAGGAATTGTGGGGATGAGGGAAAGTAAAAACTGTGAAAATAATTGCCCATGTTCTGAATACTAGTCTTGTTTTCAGTGATGTTTGTAGTATTTTTCCTAGATGGGAGCTGCAGGTGCAAGGAAATGAGTTCAGATGTGAAACATTAATCAGTTTGCCTTTTTCCTTCATTTTGATTGCATGCTCAGTGTATTTTTAACGGTAGTTTTTGTTTATTTTAGTTGAGTTAGCAACAGTTGAGTAAAGCAAGTCTGGAATTTTTGAGAAGGATTTTAAAAAAATCTTCCAGTTTTGTTTCTGTGAGAGAATTCACTTACTAACTGCTTTGAATTAACTTTTTAAATAATGAATGGAGTGTTACTGACTATAAATAAATAGAAAGGAGTGCAAGTGGCTGATATGCTTAACACAGTTAAAGCTGTTGTTCAGTTTGATATTGAAATAAGAACACCTTGGGAATTGAGTTGTTTGCAGGCTTTAATTTTCATGTAGTTCTGTCTGCTATAATAATAACCCAAGTTTTGTAGTGTTCATCCGTCTGATAGAGTTATAATTTGCTATAGTGAAACGACAGTCAAGGAGGCAGCGCTTCAAAAAAATCATGATCTATGCTATTCTTAAAAGTTTTAAAGGCAGATGTATGGATCCAAGCCCACTGTGTATGTACGTATATCGACATGTTCCTGCACACCTATTTGCATGGGCACGTACCATTATCCTCATTTTATAAAATTGGTATCTGTACACACGAATAGCCATTCAGCTATCTATTAGCTTGTAGAATTCTTGTAACTAGAATTGTAAGCATGCAGTGTGCATGTATTTTGATGTTTCAACCTCTATAATCTTTTCTTTAGATAAAAGTTTGACTAAACATTGTCTCTGCAGTTTGGCCCCAGCTGTTCTATGCTTTCTGACTTGTGAGATTGAGCAAACAACTCTTGACATCAGTGGGGCATGGTGTGGACTCCGGCGCAGCCCCATCCACGACAGCCTCTAAGACAGGGATCTTTACTTTCTACACTCTCATGTGCTTGGAAAACAGAAATAGATGTCAGTTTTACTCAGATTGAGTTAGTTTCCTGTTCCAATTCTTGCATAAAACAATATGTTCTTGCTTTTTTTCTTAGCTGTACATCATGCAGCCTTCATTCACTTCCCTTGCATGTATACATTATGAGACAACCTTTAATTACTACATGATCACAGTCCTTTTATTATTTTTTCTTCCAAAGACCTGTGCCTCATTTCTGTAGAATAGGTGCTGCTCTCATATGAAGCAGCTGCTTGGTATTTTGTTCTCTGTTCATTGTTCATAGGCACTTTTATTTACCGTGCAATATGCTTTTCTTTCTGTTCAACTTTTAACAAGTGCAAGGCAATAAAAAAGACTGCTTCACTAGGTCAGATATTTTAACCGGAGATTAACTGTCTTTAAAATGCTTATGTATATGACAATTAATGTATGGGTCAGTAAATTACATTGCACATCGTGACAACCCATTGTGTTCATATATTAAAATCTGACTGGCTTTAGGCCATATCTCTATTTCAGTACAAGTATCTTGAAAGAAGGACATATGAAATATTGTGCTTGAAGTATAGGTAAGACTAGGTTAGTAGAGTTCATTAACATGGTATAAGGCAAGATTCTTTTTTGTGAGAAAACTTCATATTTGTTTTTTCTGATACACTTTTTTCATAATTATGTAAGATAAACTGTGCATTTTAAAGGACAGAGAGATCAAAATGAAGTAGGGCTAGAAATGGAACTGGAGAAGAAAGAGAATAGTGAAGCTAAGAGGAGCTCAGATGTTTTATAATCATATGTAATACAGATGAGTGATTAAAAAGTTAGTCAATGTGTCACATGTTTTAATGTCCAATGGTATAGTTGTAATTAAAAAAAAGATATATTTTGGTATCATTTATCTCAACCATAAAGATCTTAAAAGAAGCAGTAAGTTTTACACATGTAATTGTCTTCTATCAGGGAAGTGACCCTTATATCTGAAAATGTCTTGGACCTGTCTGATAGACTACACAAATCCTTTCCATAGCTGCTGAATTTACTACACAAATCCTTTCCATAGCTGCTGAATTTACTAAGTCTTGAGCCTCAGTCTTTAGCTGTGGAGTATCTTTTACATTTCCACTTCTGTTACAGTAATCTCTCACTCCTTTGCTGACCTAAAGTTTTTGTATTTGCTTACCTTCCATTTAGCGCCTTTCAAGCTTAAAATTACATGGTAGCTTGTTATGCAATACCATTTGATAGGAAAAAAGATAGATTATTTAATTCTGAGCAGAGCAAACTGAGAAGGGAGCACTCCCAAAGCATGTGGGTTTTATTAGTGCTGAATCCCAGCTCCAGCTTTTGTTTGATTTTGTAAGATATATTTTAAATCATCAGAGTTGAATGCATCTTACACGGTTTTCCGCTGTATAGTCTTAAACAGAAGTCCAAAGAACGATGGAGGGCTCTATGTAGAAGCATTGATACATAACAGATCTAGTTCCTCATCTTTTTCTTAGGTATATGTGTGTGTTCTTACGTGTTTATACATGTGAAATAGAAGGAATCTGTGTTTAATTCAAATTTTTAGCCTATGGTATATTTAGTATTTTTTGTGGATAGAGAATTTGTGTAACTTCTGAAGAAATTAAAACACTTCAAATGAGTTTGAGACACATAGGCTCTAGTGTCAAAGCATTAGGAGAAGGCATGTTCAAGCTGCATGCCTTCACTTCCCTGCCTGGGGTCTGGTTTGAACCTTCCTGTCAACAAGGTAAGAAGGAATGCCAACACTTTGTTCAATAAATTAAGTGACAGTCAACATACTTTTTCCAATTTATCTAATCCCTGAGTGGACTTACCTGCTCTGAGGTGTTTTGACATGTACAAAGATGTTTTTTGTGAAAGACCTGGGGCTCTGACAGAAACCCATTTGCTAATATACCTGGGGTGATTTAAGACTTGTTGCCCTTAGTTATTCACACTGTACCTAAGAGGACAAATCCAGTCTTGTTAGTATGGACAGTTTACTAAGATTGGTTCATGGGAAAGCACTGAACTATGAATTTGGGTGGGCAGCTCAGGCAGGGATATCTTCTGCTGTGCTACACAGGGACAATAACCCCAGTCAGAGAAATGCCAGCGAAGGGCCATCCAGGGGAGTGGTATCACCTTAAATACCCACAGGAAGATTTACCAGAAGTCCTTGTAAGATCCTCATATGTGCTATGTTTTCTTGTTTGCCACAATAGTTGGTTATTTTTCTTTAGAGAATTGCTAGTGATCTGAATGCAATTCATTGGGTAAATGGGCAGCAAATTCTGCTTTTGACTTGAGCTAGTCAGTGGCCCTGTTGCCTGGGGCTTAAACTGTTAAGCTGTCTGGCTAATGATGGCTGATAATAGAAACATATCGCTGGGGAGTCCTGCTTACCCTTGGTAGCAAGTTGTGACCTTTGGAGGGGCATTCTGGGCTTGTTACCAAAACCCCAAGAGAAGGATTTCAACGTGTTGCTGATTTTTTTTAAATAAAAGCCAGGAAGATGAATGGGGAGGGAATTCCAAATAAACAGGATCCTAGGAAGGGTGCTTATTATTTTTTTTTCCACCCAAAAGGGATAAAGTAACGTTTACCAGTTAGTTATGTCATTTACAAACTGCATAATTGATAGGGACAGTTTAACTTTGAGTGGGTAATTTCCATAAGGATTTGGATGTAAGTGCATTTGGAGTTTCTTTGTTGACAATGGAATGTCCTTTTAGACATATCACTTTTAGTCACGAAATCTCCATTACTTGTATGCACCCCATTTATATTTCAGTTAGAGAATTTAACTGAAAGTATCTGTTGGTCATAGAGTACTTGAAATACCTAGATCTGAGTTTTTCATAAAGAGGATATAATTTGTCTTTTAATATTCAGTGTTACTTATTTGATATCAACATGTGTGATCAGAGAGAGGTACCTGTCTGGTGCCCCAAAACAACTGAAGAGGAGAAACATGCTGGCCATTGCTCAGGAAAAGAATTGGAGTAATCATGCATCATCTTTAGTCATGAAATAAAAGGACTTCTAAACACAGATCTGTCTGGTTACTGCTTCAAGTAGCCTTCATTGCTAGGGTTCTCAAAATTACTTCTCTCAACCTACTTCTCAGTCATCGGGCCTTTACTCTTCTTTGCATTTTACTCAGATATGCTACATGCATTAACAGTGCAAAGAAGACTTCTTGATCTCGATTCACAGTCTGTATCCAGATTTGATCTGCTTAGCAGCAGCCCAAAGTTGCAGTTGTGATTAAAATTGTTGGCCTCAGCCTGGATTATGGTGAGAGCAGACAAGAGTCTTCAGGGAATTTAATTATGAGGGTCTAGCAAATCCTTAGCGAACATGTATGAACTCATTTTTCAAAGGCTTTTTCAGTTTGGCCAAATGTCAATAAAATTCCACAAACTGCAGAATAACAGTTTCTTTATATAAGGAAAAGTTGTTTTGTAGCCTCTGGGTTTCCAGACAGGGAAGAACAGCAGGAGTATGTAGGGAAGTGAGATTATTTAATCATATGAATATAAGCCAGTTTGTTAATAATGCAGCACTGTGGTGGCATGTGGTTTCTAACTCATATTTTCTTTCTGGCCTCATGGAACTACTTGCAACAAAGCAAAAAACCAAACTGTAATTTGTTTTATGATCTGACTCAGCATTTATTTATGATTACCCTGGTCATCCACAAGTCTTTGCTTCCAAGTGTAAGGTCACTAGAATCTCTTAATAACCAGCATCAAAACTTTAAAAAACCCACATTATCCCCTAACTTTTCTCATGGACACTTCTGAACCATTTCATCTGAGGATGAAAAAAAAGAAATAGCCTGAGGATAAAATTTCACTCCAGATGGTTAAAGTTTGGCAAAATTATAAGCAACTGAAAAGTCAGACCTATAATGGGATGTCATGCAGCCTTGATAATAGGCAAATATGAGGTAAGTGGTAATTTGTTTTCGTACTCTGTTTTGGAGCATCAAAATAGAAGCGGTTAAGCTAGGATAGATCAATCCTAATTTTAAGAAAGTGTGTAGAATGATGGTTACTGCATTATTTTTAATAGATATTTGGAAAAATGAAGAGAGCTTTAATCATAAAGGAGATGTTTGATTTCGTAGTATAATATATAAAAACACTTCTAATACCAGAGGTATCTTCAAGTGTACAATGCAATTGATTATAAAAAGTTGATGCAGTCCAGTCAGGGAGTCTAGCTGCATTAATGTGTACAAAGACAGTACAAATAGTGTCAGGGGTGACCACTTCAGTATTACTTTTCACACACTTTAGAAACCACTCTAATGATGATCTTCTCATTTTCTTTATTTCCATGTAAGCTCACTCGGTACCTCCAGCAAAGTTTCCACAAGTGGAAGGAGACAGTAGTTCTCTGTTTTCATACAGAATAATGGTACAGAACTGCAAGTAGTAGTATGAAATAAGGCGATTTCACACTTCATGTCAGCAATACACTGTAGTTAGGAAAGAATGACTCCTGGCACAGTTAATGATGGCATTCTTGCCACAGCAACACTGAGCCCAGTGCTGTGTAATTTACCTCTTGTCATATGCAAATTTTGGAGCCACTGCAACATAACCTGAGTCTCACTTGTAATCTAAAGGAGGAAGGCTTAAGCATGTTACCTGTGGTTTCAGTTGTGCAATCACTCTTTCTTTGATTCCCTAACAACGCCATAATCAGACAGAGAAACAGCATCTTTTATTGAATGCTGTGGCAGAGTCCCTAAATAGAAGTTTTCTGCTTTTTAGGAAACATTCTTCAAGACCATAGAGAGCAAGTACTTGCAATCAGAAATCAGCCTGCACTCATATATTGCAGTGAGGAACATCGTTAGCCTATGAAACTTGTCTCCACAAAGATTAGTATTAATAAAGTGGATACATTGCTTTATGAAATAACATATGAATGAGTAATTAATATTAATAAATGCTCTTCTTATGAGATTGTTCAGAGGAGTGCATTGTGTCAAAGTGACTGTCATTAAAATTGGGTCATTTATAGCGTGAGGTGCCAGAAGACCTTTGAGTGATGTCAGGTGTAACTTTTCTAGAGAGGGCTTATCATACTGTTGTAAGTGAGGATGGTAGTAGTGCTGTTCCGTTGGCATTGCACCTTCTTTGTA
Organism: Cariama cristata; assembly: GCF_000690535.1. Taxonomy (NCBI): domain Eukaryota; kingdom Metazoa; phylum Chordata; class Aves; order Cariamiformes; family Cariamidae; genus Cariama; species Cariama cristata. Next base: position 7,167 of record NW_009627148.1, on the reverse strand, counting down.
AATCCGTGAAAGAAATTCTAGCTACCTGTTCTTTGAAGAATTTACTCCTTAATTGGTGTGGTTGGCAGCAACATTGTGAATTTTGTCACAGAATGAGGTCTAGGTGTGATCTTCCAAACAGGTATATGCATTAACGAAAAAAAAAGCCTTATGTGGTTATATAATTAAAGACAGTGTGATAACATAAGCACAGTGGAGAAGTGTGAACACCCTTAATTCTGGTGTTTCTTAGCCTTTGAGTATGTGAATCTGCAGCCTTTAACAATTTTAAATATAGTGTGTGTGTGTGTATTATAGATTAAATAAAAGTGGGAATGTGGGATTGCGTTAAAATAGTCAGCAGGCTTTTCAAGCCCATTTTCTTTCAATATTGACACTTTCTGCTTGAGTGGGTTGGAAAACTGACAAACATAACATATGTTGTATAAATAACCTGAGCAGTGTATGACCATAGTTGATATATAAACTTCTTTCTTATCATTCTGTTATCTGCAGTCTTTAAAAATCCATTGCTCACTAGCAATGCAGACACAGAGTTATGTCTTCATAAACATGCTAACTGTGGTGCTTTGTTTGTTTTCCAGGATTTTCTTTGCATGCTGTTGGAAGACATGCCTGAACAAAAAGAGTAAGTGAGAAACAGGCTAGAAAAGTCAAACAAGAAAGTAGAAATCAGATTTAAATATTAACTATGCTAGCCAGAAATAGTAGGATTTCATTTAGTATTGTTCTGCTTGTTTTTTTGAAGTGTGCAATTGTATCTTTCCCTGAAAATTCTCATACATATATACACAAAAAATATGAGACTTGCTGTGTTATTGCTATCCCATGCTCCCCCCTCCCAAGCAGTGCCTTTAACTTGCATGTTAGGGCAGCCGTGAGATCCTGTGTTCACTATGTGATCTGATGTGCCACGCACATCTGCCTGCTCAAACTGGTCTGTGATCTTCCTGCCAGCTCATTTTGACACATGGTACTCTAGAGCAAGGAAGCAAGAGCTTTGCCATGGATCTGGGAAATCAAAGATGGACTTTTGTCAAGCAGTAGTATGGTACTGTCCCTTCCCTGTCATACACTGTGCCAGATGGGGAAGGATGGAAAACGCTAATGGAAATCTGGCGTTAATTGCCTGAAATGTCCTTCAAAATCTTCCTACATGTGACTGTGACTGGCTGACGGTGATACAGCTAGTCTTTAGCGGAGCTTAGAATCCATCCCTGCTTATCTGTTGATTTGTTCTATGCTACTACAGACTGTGCTACAAATACAGATTCTTTTGTAGTGGAGCTTTACATATTATAGTTTTATATATGTATTAACTTGAAAAATGCAATTTTGGGAAGCAGGATTCCAAAAGTTTTCATAAATCTGGGTGAGTAGTTTGGAAAAAAAAGGAGAGAAGATATTAACATAAATCAAATTGAGTATTTTAGTGAAACACTTCTGTTCTTAGGGGGTGAGGGACAGAAAAGCTAGTTATCAATGAGATAATGTGTTTTGTGGCATCATGAGTTTAGTTTGGGTGTTGTTACATTTTTCCAGTGATGTACCGTAGGATTACTTGTTTTTAATATCATTGAATATGGATTTCTAGCCCAAATATAATCAGGAATATTAAACAAAATATGTGGGAAAGTAGATTATTTAATGACATGATTATGCATTGATTTGTTAATGATATCTCTGTTTTCCTTCCTTTTTTCACTTGTGTTTCTCTCAAGCCCAAACCCAGTGCAAAATATTATTTGAATAAGCATCTAGTTTTTCCACCTAGAAACATGCCAAAATACTTAAACTTTCAGTGAGACTAATGCAAAAGAAGTACGTCTCCATTTGTGTTGTATCACACTCCAGAACCTATGAACAAAATTTCAAATCTATGGTAATTCATTTTACAATCAGACATATAGCATATCTGAACTTATCTACTGCCAAAATTACATTGGGTGCAAATGTCAACAGCGAAGCCAAGAATAACAGAACATCTGGATATACAGAAGGCCTTTATTTCTTGTCTGCTACAAAGATGTTTTTTCATTCTTGAATGTATTCTGTTGCTAGTACACAAATACAGCCTGAGGTAAAAGCAAAGGGAGGAAGGATACGAATGAAATATTTTTAGAGATCATGTGCTGATGAGTGCTTTTTTCCACAAAGTTTCAGTCGTAGCAATGAAATGCATTTCAAGATAAGAGCAACAAAATTCTTTGTAGCACACAAAACCTCCCAGACTTGTGCAGTTCTACCAAGGAAAATGTTAATGTTTAAGCTAAATGCTTCTTACTTGAAAAATATTAAGCTCTGTAATATACTGAAGTTTGTAATGGAGGCTGTACTTAATCATAAAAAAAAAAAAAAAAAAAGCCACGATAAATTAGTAGTAGGGAATCAAGCCAAATCCTACCCTCAGCTCTGGCAACAGAGGCAAACTAGTGTAGGTAGGAGTAGAATTTGGCTTATGGGAGTCTGTTGTAATGAGAACAGGATTAGTATTGGCAGAAGGCAGTCATACAACAGTGTAGAAATTTTCTGTAATTATTATGTTGGAGTAATGCAACATTAGCTTTCTGCTATGGGATACAGCAGACTATATCTAAAAGATTCTCAGTCTTGCAGTACTTAATTCCTTTAGTTTTTAGTTACAGGAGATTTTTTAGTACATTCCCAGTGATGAGCACTTCCAAGCTACAGATGTAACATCTTAAGTGGCAGTCACTGATTTTTGCTGCCTTCTGTACTCGGAGGAGGAGGATATGCCTAGTTTATAGGGCTACTTCACTTCCTGCTCTGACTCAATTTTAATGGCTTGTTAGCTGTAGGAATCCATTCTGCAACGCAGGATCCTCCTGCTTCTGGACTGTGGCTGAATACTTACATCAGACAGGCCTAGCACTACCTTCTGGTCCTTTAGAATTTCCTAACTTGCCCTTAAGGCAGATTATTTCTCTGTGTGAAGGGCTAATGGCAAGAAGGACAAACAAGTATCTATCATTATCCTTCTCTGTTTTCAAAGCCTTTTAAAACATAACATGCACTGGCTATAGTCTCACATTATCTTGGCCTTTCTGTAGAAAATCTACAATAGTTCCCTTCTGTAACTGAGGCACCGTATTTCCTCATACGTAATTTGAAACTTCATTACATTAAAAAAACCCACAAAGTAAACCAAACAACAACAAAAAACCCTCTTATTTGTCTTTATATCATGGTGCACTAGATTTGATAAAACTCCCAGTGGCTCTGTTCTCCCCAAGGCTTACACCCATCGGCTTTGCAGTAAATTGATCCTCTTCACATCTGCCCAACATGTGAGATGTGCAAAGATTCAGTGTTTTTAAGGCCCTGTAACAGAGGGTGTTTCACCAGCTTCAGATAAATCAGTCACAGCTGCTTGTGCTCTTTATGACTGCAGATTTTTTTGAGCAGGTCAGTTCTGTTCTTTGGGGTTTTCTGGTGGTAATTTTTATTTAGCTTCATTCAATAAAATAAATAAGTCTACTAATAAAGCTATAGTTTTAATAATACACGGTAGACAAAGGAAGGCTTGTATTACAGCTCTGCTATTTGTACTGTTAGTAACTCAGGCTTACTAACCACATTCCTTGGATGTCTTCATAAATTGTCAATTAAGTACTAAGTCAATGTTAAAATAATGGTGCAATTTCAAACTACACAGCAATAGAAGTATATGTCTCTTTCTTTCATATTTACTTTCTTTGTTACATTGTTGTGAATGTGGTGATTTTATTGAGATAAATGGCCAGTAGGCACCTAACTCCCAAAGCAAATCATTGGGAAAGATTTTTCCCAGTGTTTTTGGGTGGGTTTTTTTTGGTTTGTTTTTTTTTTTTTTGGTAAGCCAAAATATATATGCTGGACAAAAAACAAAGGAAATCTTATCTGCAGGAAGCTATGGCTAGTTGACAGAATCACTAATCTGTCACTAGTGTTTGATTTGCTCTAACTATGCCTCCATATTTAGCTGGAATGGCTTACTTTCAGGATGATTGATGTGTATGAATGTATATATCCAGATGAAGCAAATATGCTTGTTGAACTATTTTCAGTTGGATGTGGCAGACTTTTTATCTTACTTTTAAAAAAAAAAAAAGTTGCACAACTTCTGTGTGCACTGTTCATTTGCTGCAACATCTTATTCTAAAAGTGTTTCTTCTCCTTGATGGAGGAATTAAATGGATTTATGTTAAAGTCTACAGAGTGCCTTGGGGCCTTGTGCAATGAAAACTTGATATATAGACATCTTTTATAATGCTAATTTTCAAGTTATCATTAATGTTAGTGTTTTACAGAGCTTGCTTTGAAGCATTGAATCTGGCCATGAACAGTATGTATGCATGTTAGGAGATCATTCCTAGGCAGATTGGCTTATCATCTCACCAAGCAGACAAGGGATGAGATAATGGATGTAATCACATTCTCATTTTACGGTAGGGAACTGTAGTGCAAAGCAATTGAAGAACCTGCCCAGCCTTGTAACAGCTCTGCTGTAGTTCTCATCAATTGAACACAGATCCCACAGTCCAATACAGTACTTTAACCAGAAGGCCATTCAGGAAATCATACATACACACACCAGATTTAAGTCCTTACAGATGCTTAACTGCATCATAAGCAGGTGGTAAGTACCCTTTCTGAATATGGATGCTTTACTGAACTGCAGCCTCTACAAATATCAGGCCCTGTGTGTCCTTTCCCTAGGACATATGTTTTGAAATAGCAATCTGTGTGTGATCTGTTTTCTGGGCTTGATCTGAAGCCCAACAAGTTAGTGGAAACCTTTCCAAAGACTTCACAGTTCTTCAGCATTGACTCTCCACACATTCAGAGTAGATCTTTGCAATAGTCTGCATATTACTGATAGATTTGTAAAAAAAATAGTTCCTTTTTTTGTTGGGTGTCAACAAGAATGTCCTAAGTAGGAAAAAAAAGAAGTGTGTGCAAGTACAAAAAAAGACTTCATATGGTCACATGGTAGGGGTTTAGCTGAAACTGAGGGTGCTGCTGGCAGAGAAATAGCAGCATTGTTGTCTTTGCTCTTGAAAGAAATGTCAAAGTTTCAGGAGAGGCTGAGCAACTTACTAGTGGCATTTCTGCCTGGATTAGTGTGGTGTCAGAACAGTCCAATTCCCCTCAGTGTCATAAGCTCATTTTAAAGCCAGTGTTTTGAAATGAGCTGTTGTTGGCTTTAAAAGAAATAGAGGTTATATTAAACAAAGGCTCTACATGGCAAATGTAGCATAGATTATCTTGCATAGATTTTCTTTTTTTTTCCTGAGGAAATTCCACACTTTAAGTTTAGTTTGAGGGGGGACACATGGACACAAACTTACATTGTGAGGCTGTGTTTCTTATCTCTAGGTAAGACAAATTAAAGGCACCAATAAGGGTATTTTCCCTAGCTGCTAGCTCTGCTTGAGCATTGGAACTCAAAGCTGTATTGGTTTTGATTCATGCAATAACAAATAAAAAAATGTTACTCTGATTATGCTGCTTGAGACAGAATAAATGGTACGATCTACCTGATCTACCTTTGATTATATAAAATTTGGGTGTCCAGTTATAATCTAGTCCTCTATATGCTTTCTGTAGTAACCAGACAGAAATAAGAACTCAAGAAAAAACATCTTCTTATCCCAAGGAAGGTGAATTGACTGACTGACTGGATATACTTCTTTTTCTCTCCATTCCCTGTGGAAGGGACTCAGCTAACTAACTTAGACTAGACACCAATTTTTAGAGCACTGTAGTAAGTTGAAGATAATTATAGCCTGAGCAATATAGCAGTAAAATGCTCTAAATTTAATAGATTTGCACAAATAACAAGGTACTACTAAACGCTGACCAAATCTGGATGTTTAATAATTCATTTGAATGTAAATCACTACCCAAATTCAAGCATGGTGTATATGTTCAGTTATATGTAGAAAATTGATTTCCATAGTGATCAGACATGCAGAATGGTAATTTCCTGAAAATTCAGAATCCTGGCCATGTAGAAATGCTTCTGCTTGACTGCTGCAATTATTTGAACCACATGATCAGAGGGAAATTTTTGTTTGTCTGATACAGTCTACGATCTCCTAATGTTACAAGAGATATTTTGACATTTCAGATTTAGTGATTGAGAAGATTTCCTTGCCTCTGTGGGAATTATTCTCCCTTCTGGAACTTTTTAAGTCATCTCAGCCAGACTCATATGTCATCTCTTACTTGTAAAGACACTGTTGAGGTAAAGTTTGGGTCTAAATTACATGAACTATCGAAATATATTTCCAGCGGCGAATAGACTGGTGCTGTTTCCACATTAAGCTTCCTTGGCCTGTACCATAAGATATAACTGATCAAAAAGTGAAGAAATAGAAAATGAAAGCATGTATAAATGGCTTTATTGTCATTGTAATCTGAACATTCTTTTTCTTTAATCTGTAGCTTCTTCTGATTTTCAGTACGATGCTGTAGCCCACGTATGCAAGCATATCTTAGTAGCTGAATGACATAGGGCAGCATTTGTAAGGCAAGACTTTCTTATCTTATGTTAAAGGCACATGGTGTCTGGTTTTTACCTTTATTACAAAATTCCTGCCTATGTTGGACAAGGTTATTAAGACCAGATTGCTTATTTGTTGCATATACTGTTGAAGAATTACTCAATGAGAAGCCAGCTGACTCATTTTTTTGATCAGATTCTCTCACCACTAATTCACATTGGCAGAATTTTGTTCTATTAGGTAGACCTGCTCATTTTAATGGACCTCCTTCAGAATACTGCTCAATGTGAGTAGGGATGGCAGATCTCCCACCACACTGGTGTAGAGTGAACGCTGTAGCTGTTCATTCTGCCCCAAAGGACTGCTAACACATAGTTCTGCTTGGAGATGGAGGGTAAATTTTTCATCTTGGATTCAACAAGGATAAGAATATCTAACTCAGGGTATAAGCCATTATCCTGGTTTGGCTAAAACAGGACCATTTCTCCTTTCAGTAGATTTTCCTTCAATTAAGTTTTTCTAAGTAACTGCACTTTCTGAAGGTGACTACAGGTGTTTCAGCCAGTGCCTGCTTTCAGAGCTGATAGCGCTTGAAGTCTGTGGTTGTTGCGGGAGTAGAAGTGGGATTGTTGCGCAGAAAGGCCCATGGGTGTGTGCT
>NW_009627147.1:0-263 GCF_000690535.1 Cariama cristata | reverse complement strand
AGCGGAGGGTCATTTCCCGGTGTCATGGGCGGCGGCATTTGTGTCAGAGCGCTCCCCCGCGGTGCGCTGCGCCGGCCGTTTCCCGGCTTGAGTGGTAACGCATTCCCGTCTTTATCAAATTTGGATCGGCATTGGCTTGCAAAATGCCGGCCCTTACGGCAACGCGGACAGAGGTGCGGCGGCAGCTCATTGGCACTTTGCCCAGGTTTCATCGTACACTGGTGTCTAAGATGGCCGCTCGCTTCGCAACGAAAGCACTTGCG
>NW_009627146.1:19313-43918 GCF_000690535.1 Cariama cristata | reverse complement strand
CCGCCTTTCTGAGGGAGCGTGTCGGGCGCGTAGCGAGGGCTGGCGAGACCGTGGAGGTGCAAGCCACGAAAGCGTGGAGTCCCCCAAGCGCCTAATGTTTCTAATGCAAAGTTAAAATGCTTCGTGGTGCCTGCTTCGTACCGCGTTCGGCGTGTAACCGGTCAAAGAAGGAGGAAAAAAAAAAGGGGGAGATAAATCCCTCCCTTGTATTTTTCTTTTTTAATGAAAGCAGTCAGAAAGTTAGCAAAGATGTTTACACTTGCCTTTACCAGGTACATCTCCTGCTCTTGGGTAACGCTTTTAGCTGCCTCTGTGGTGCAAACGAGAACTTTATGATACGAAAATGAGAGCTTGCCTTAGGTGGTCTTAAATTAAAACTCTTTGCTCGAAAGCTGTGTTCGCGGTGACCCCAAGTATTGTTTCACAGATCTAAAAGAGGCTGCGGCTGCTTCAGAATGTCCTGAAAGTGTCTTAAGTTTCATTGGGATGTAGTTTCTTGCTGTGATCACTCGAAACTTGTTTTTCATCTGTGACTGGAAAATGGCGGTCTGCTCTGTGTGTGTGTGTGTCCCCCTCTGCTCTGGGGGTCAACGCGGGGGATTTTGCTGGAATTTTCCAGTAACTTCAGTGTCGGGGGGTAGTTTCCTCCCAGTATGAAATCGGACAACAAGCAGCTTCAGGGGTAAAACCTGCCTGAGGGACAGGGTGGTAGTACAAGAGCTGCTTTTTTATTTTTTCTGTGGGATGCTTGCTTAACTGAAACATGAAGGCGATTAGCAACGAGATGTGGTGATGCCTTTGTCTTCAGTTTGCCAGGACGCTTTTCCTATCTCCTCTAATGCTGCTGTACCTCTGAAATAATTTGCTAGAAAGCTCTGGGAGAGATCTTCTCGGTCGTTGAAGTTGCTAGCATCAGAGGACGGGCAGTATGAATTTTGTGGAAAAACAACCACCTCAAAATGACATTTGGGGGGGTGGTGGGGTGTGCTTTAAGGGGCAAGGAAGTTTAAAACAAAACAAACCCAAAACCAAAACAAAACCCGAGCAACCTTATGGCAGTTGGGCTACTTGCAGCTTCTTGTGGTATCGAAGTGTCTTCCTGCGAGTAGTGGGCTTCCTAAGGAACATGTGTAATACTGGATGTCAGAAAAATGAAGCATGGTGTTCTTAATAAGCTAAAAAAGCTATGTTTCTGCATTCATTTTGGAGTATAACTTTGGACTTGCAATATGGGTTAAAGCTTCTAGTTCTTCTGTTCTCAGTGTGACGAAACTTCTCGTCGAAGTCTGTAAAATGAAACAACGGGGGGCTGTTGGCCATAGCACAGAGTATCCAGCTTCTAGAGCAGATGTATTCTCCACCGCTTGATGAAGCCTGGAGCTCCAAGGTATTTTGTAGACTTGAAAGCTTAAATTGCAAAGGGAAAAAAGATACTGTAGCCTTGCTTAAACCGTACAGCTTTTCTAGAAGTAACTCCTAAAAAAGCTTGTTAATTTCTTTTACCTAACTAACTTTACTTTCAACAGTGTACTTTGAAAAGAGCGCATCTCTCTTAGGATGCGTTTTGGGTGTCCCTGGGTCACGTAGACCTAGAAATTGTTTTAAAACAAGTGAGCATTTTCAAGCCTTCAGCTCCTGTTGAGAAAGGCTTTTATTCTGCAAATTAATGATCTACTACTGGTCTTGATTAGTGAGTTTTGGTGGTTCGTTAATAATGTGGGTGTGCCTGATCAGTATTTGCAAGTGTTTATTGTTCACTCAAGGGGAAACACTTGGGAGAGACTGACTTGTTTGGGAACAGTTTATACTGTAAATCTTTCTCGCTTTTGCTGAAAATGTGGGTGAGGTGTACAATTTTTGCAGCCGCCCTTTCTCAAAAAAACTGTGAGGGTTATTGCTTGTTTAATTCTGAGAATGCTATTTACAACCTCATAAAAGGAACGATAGTAGAAAGGCAGCCTTCCAAGAGAGTACTTAAATGATGCGCCGAGTACTTTGTTTGGCTGTCGTGATAGTGTAAAAAACAAACCTGAAACGCAAGGCTGGAACGGTAGCTTGAAACCTTAATATTGGTAGTTATAAACTCTGGTCCTGCTCAGTGTGTAAGTGGGGAAAAGCTGGTGATGGGGCGGAATATTCCCTCAGACAAATGTCAGGCAGGTAAGTTTTTGAGCTCGGGTAGATCTCGTTTGTAAGCTGCTAGAACAGTAGTTCTCTCGGGTGCAGAGTTCCCCTTCCCCAGGACGTATCCTCCTCACCCTGTTTGAGATCAGTTATGAAAAGCCTGACTCGGACCCTGTCCCTGAGGCTTTTCTGGGCCAAACCAGCTCACTCCCTTATGTTCTTGGTGAGGAGGTAAAAAATGACACTCCTGCCTTTCCATCATCACTACTTCACTTCTTACCTTTGGTTCTGTTCCTTTCTGGTCTTTCCACCCCTGCTCTTGGGAAGCACTATCCATTCCCCTTAATTTTCCTTCCTCCCACCCCCATTTTGAGACTCCCTCGAGTGAGGAGGGAAGTAGCACTGTGGGTGGCTACTTAACTGGGTGTTCCAAGTCTCAAAACAAGACTGCAGGTAGGCGGTTGCCAGACAAGATCGGCGTAGTTGCTCGTTCTTTTCAGTGCAGAGAAATGCAGACTTCGGCTCTTTGCTGAGATGTCTGGAGCAATCTCTTTTTATCCGAGTTGGTTCTGGTCTCGGTTGATCTATTGACTCGTGTAAAACAACAGTAACTTGTTGTGTGCCAGGAGTACGTACGGTCACTGCCAACAGAGAATATTGGTGTTGCTGTAGTGGCAGACATTAAGGAAAGTGGAACTCTGGATACTGCTTTCAGGGTGCTAGTGCCTGCAAATAACTACCAACAGCGCATGAAAGGGAACTAAGTAAACTATTCCTGCAAAAAAAAAAGGGGGGGGGCGGGGGGCGAATCTTTCTTTGTCGTAGAGCTGCTGTTGAAACCCGGTCTGGTTTGCTTACCACTTGGAACCTTGCTGTCTGAGGTAAAATGCTATCAGGGCAGCAAGGGAAATGCTTCATCTCAGGTGTTTCAAAGCATTCTACAAATATAGCAATATTTGTGTTGCAACCCTGAAAATTGTCTTCTGTGTGACCTATGTTACTGTCATAAAAGCCACTAGAACAGGACTTTAAACTTGAAAAAGGTTTTACCTTAGTCTTAGCCGTAATTAAAACAGATATGCTAACTGATATATCAAAATGTGCTTGATTGTCTCATCTCAGAAAGACCACCTCTTTATTTCCATAGAATTCTCAATAACGGGCTGCAAACCAAGCCAGATGCTTAGAAAATCTTGGAACAGCTGTAGGATACTTAGCTTCTGTAGATAAACTACCTGGATTGAAATGAGTTTGCTGTTGCAGAAAGTGGAAACGGCCACAAGTCTCAAGTTAAATCATGTGGGCTTTTCTTTATGCCAACTCTCAGCTGCTACGTGCTTTAATATCACTTGGTGATAACAGTGGCGGATGGTCAAAACACTTCCATAGCAGACTTCTAATGCTTTCTAGGGAAAACATGGAGTTGCCAAATTCGGTCCACTTAATGGTCTGTGACCCTGTGGTTCTCATTGCTTTACAGATTACATTTTAGAAGTGGTTCACAGGCTACAAGGAAAAAACCTGTAGCACCATGAGTCACCCCCCCACACACTGCAAGAAAGGATGTTAAATTTTCTCTCCTTGCTGTTAGCCACTCCGTTCCTTCCTTTTTGCTTGCATCAGTTCTGGCTTTGGTCAGATTCTTCATTGATCAGGTTAATTCACAAACTCGAAGTTTCTTGCCAGATCAGTCAGTTGAAATGGCTCGTGGGGATATCGGTGCATGTGGACAAGACTGGCTAAAATTAGATTGCTATATTGAATTCTGGAGTTGCATATATTCCTGAATTTATTGTCTTTTTAGATTACAAAAAAATTACACTCAGTGTTTTAAAGGCTGTAAAAGATGCAACTTTTGAAGGCTTACGTATGTATGGGGGAAGGCTTCAAAGACACATCGGCTGAACTGGAAGCTGCTTATCTGGTACCTTGGCTAAATTTGCTGGTTGAATTTATACCTAAGCTGCTCTAACGCAGGGTGAAGCTCTGGTTTCATGGTAGGGAGCGAGCTGTCTTAACGTCTCATGGCTACTCGGAGAAGGGGATCTCGCTTCCTCCTCTGTTCTTGCCAGGCTTGGTTGTGTGCAGTTGCAAGATGCCTCTGTGAGCCAGCTTAACTTGCTTAGTGTGATAGAAAACTTCTTTCCCATTCTTTCTTCTAACATTGATGTAAGTTTATTTGAATTGCAGAGGAGCCTGGCCCAAACTGAACTGGTATGAGGGAAAAGGGGAATAGCGTGGCTAGAAGGAAGGGGGTAGGTTAGAGTGGTCCCTTTTGTGTAAAGACTTGCCATCACTGCCAACACTGAGCTTTACTCTATGGTGCTCTTAACGCTGTCTCACCAAAACGGTTGGCCAACGCAAAGGGAATGTGCCTGTGTCCCTGCTTCTGTGTCCTTTGCTCAAGGGCTATTTATACGATACAGCAGTATGGGATACAAATGTGATGCAGGCTCTTGCTGTTCCTCTTTCTAATGGTTAGAGGTTTTTTTTTACCTCCTAATAAAATGATGAAAACTTTGAGGAGTGCATCCTGGATGCACTGGTGTTAATACGTAATACTTTGTGTGGCTGCTGTTGTGGCTGCTATAGCTTTAGCTTTGGAGGGGAATGGATGCACGCTAGAGAAAGTCCTACTTCCAGTATGTGTAGGAAACTGCATATACTTCTTTATACTGATGTACCCTTAATTTATCGTACTTACTGTGTCTTTTCTGATACCAAGTGCACATGCAGGTGCCCAATCTGAAGATGATACTTTGGATTCAGTTACTGACATTTCTGTTCTTTAATTTTCACTTGGTGAAGAAGGCAGGGCAGTGAGTTACTTTGCTCATATGTGGTCAGTGTAATGTGAATTTAACATCTTTAGAATGATGAGGGATTTTAATCTCTAACTTCACGCTTTTTTTTTTTACTTACAAATAACATTCATATATCTGGTGTTAAACAGGCTACCTCTTAGATTACTCTGGCTTGCTCTCCTTTTAGCTGCCCCTTTGCGAGCATACCTTTAGCTCGTGGCTCTTCCCTGTGTGTAAAAGTGTTTTATTTAACTACTTCTCTTTTGTAAGAGAATGAAAACTTTGCTGGGCTTAGAACAGCTTTAATACTGTACTGGTCAGAAACAAAACCTCCCCTCCTTTTCCGTGCTTTGGTGTGACTGATGTTCAAATACTCTCAACACTCCAGGGTGAATACAGCAAAGTTGGGTTTTGTGGGTTTTTCTGTTTTTCCTGGTGCTAATCTGATATCATTGCACTACTGGCCTCATTAAACATGACTTCAGACAGTTTCTAGTGAGTAAAAATTGGAAGAAACAGAAATGCCTTGTCTGTTCAGGCAACTTTCATGGTCTTTTTTTGCTTTCGGAACATCTTTGAAAAACCAGCGGTATTAATACAGTAGAAATTTGCAGGCTGCAGCACAGACCTCTGAGATGATAATAACTTTTTTGAGAAAATAGGACTGGAGCTGTGTATACAATAAATAGGCATGAAACTAGTCTACTGTATACTGAGAACTTGGAGAACGTTAGCTTCAGTTTTGTTAAAACTAATGTCTGGAAGCGTGTCTTGGAACTTGGAGGGAGGATCTGACTGAATCTTTGCTTTGATTTAGTGATGAAATCTTGCATCATGTGTAGGAGTTTCTCCTTTCAGCTAAATCTCCACAGCATGTAAACATGCTTGCTAGACCATGCTTCCTTAGAGGAAAACTACCAAGTTCCTCTGTTTTAAAGTTAAGAAGGTATCACTCCTCTTTCGATACTGCCTTGACCCTGTCCCTTCCTAGTTCTTCTCCCATACCCCCTTCCTTCCTGCAAAGTTGTTGGTGTCTTTCCATCAGACAAAGAATCATCATGTGTTGAGAGCACAGATCTTAAGCTGTACGAACAATACACTGAACGCAAGACTAATGTTACTGCAGATAAGATTTCACAGAAAGGGTTTGTTGTCTTTAGCTGTAATCCATTTTCAATAGAGCAGTTACAAATATAATCTTGGATTGTAATTATGTAGTACATAATTTTTAGTAATGCTTTCACCCTTTCATTCCAAGTCTTTAATTAAGAAGTGTAGAAATACTGGCTGGGAGTGGGACTGCTCCTTGGCAATGCACGCGTTGGTTAATGCAATGAATGGATGTCACTGATCCTAAAGTTTATTAGGCACATGTCCTTGTTTTAGCTCTCCTCATCAAGGGCTCAGCTGCAGCTCCTTCCACAGGGTGTTTTCTACTTTCCCTGGCTGGGCTTGTTGGAGCGCTACGTGGGTGGGATGGGTTTGTTCCTCTTATCCAACAAATTATGCTTGTGCATCCAAATCAGTTTTGAAAGTTGCAGGAATAGAACAGGAATGTTCTATTGCGGGAATGTTAAAGAATCAGACCAATACTGTCTGCTAACTATTTTCTAAGTTGAGTTCAAAAATGTCGTTCAAAAATAATCGCTTTGGCAAAGTTATCTCCCCCCCCGGTGTGTGGCTAATAGAGGAGTAGTACTTCTTTCCTAAAGCTTTTCGGACTCCAAGATACTTATTTCTTCCTGTTCTTTATCAACCCTCCACAAAATAACAGAATTTTCAACGATGGAGTCCATAGCTAATAATCTTATTTAGGAACTAAAAATGCTGACCAGCTGTGATTGTTTTAACTATTTAGTATAAAAAGGAGTAAAACTCGGTACCCATGGATGAAGCTCATGGGTGTTCTGTGTTGTCCGCCTGTGCTGCCTCTTGGATATGTGTGCGGTACTGACACTTCCTCACCAGAATTAATTCATAGTTACATCTTCGGCTCTAAGAAGCAAGAACTCCATTCCTGTTATTTCGCTTGGGCATATAACATGTGTTTCTAAAAGCTCAGATGGTGAGCTTGTTGGATAGGATGATGTCTGGTCAGCAGTTTTCCTACATGTGTAGGTGAAATATTTTTGAAGTGACTAAGGCTTGAACTGGAGACTTTAAATGATAAGCTCATTGTTTTATGATCCTGCATGCTTTGTGCTATATGCCTCTGCACTGGTGCTGACATAGAGAAAATGGCTTACTTTCCAGCAATAAGTAGACAGATTGAGGTAATCTCTAAACTTGTCTCACTAGCAATGGGTCCAAATCACTTTTCAGAGTTGAATATTTAAAATTTTGCAGACTGAGGTATGTTGTCAGTGCTATAGTGGAAATGGTCTCTAATGAACGAAGAAACATCTGAAGTATCTTAAACTCGTTTCTGAAATGGATAGATGAATCCAATCAAAGGCTGCTGTTGTCCTGTTGTTACCACAGTAGTTCAGTCTTACTCCTGTTTCTTACTGTGGTATAATTTTTACTGGGATCACGAGGCTGGTCTGGGTACCAGTACTTTGCAGGACTGTCAAAATAGCAACTGCCTGCCCTTGGATTTCAGTGCTTTGGGGAGAGAAGAGTCTTTTAGTGAGCTAAAGGGAATAGCTAAACTTGAGTTGTGTTTTTTCCCTTTAGTGTTGGTCTCCATGCATAACATAAACATTTAAAGGTATTTTGTCAAGTTTACTAGACCTTATCTTTTCCAGTTTGCCTGTATTGCATGCCTATCCCATACATTTTGTGGGTAGCCAGTGTTGTTATAAACTACCATCTACTGTAAATATTTCCTTTCCCTAGATAGGGTATTGTAAATCTACAGAACTACCAAATGCTGTGTTTGGCTGGATTAAAAGGCTGGCAGGGACCTGAGATTTGGAAATTGAACTCCAATGGCATTTCTGGATGGTAACATTAGAGCTTGTTGCTGTATCTTCCCCTTGTCCCACGTTGTCGTGGGTTCTGTTTATGTGTTTAGGTACTTGCTGTCCAGAGTGGCAGGCATATGCTAAAGACTGATTTAATACAGCCTTTTGTTCAACTGCTCTTGGTTAACAAAAGGCAAACTATTATTTAGGGGAAAATGTCAGCTATCAAACTTCAAATCCTCCCCTCTTCCCTCCTCCTTCACTTCAGTGGTTCTCATTACTCACACCATTCACACTGTCAGACGGTTAAGTGTACAATATAAAAATCCCTAGCCTTAAACCTTTGGTGCAAGCAAAGCTTGAAAGCTGTCTGCATTATAGATGCCTTTAAGCTTTGTAATCCAACCTAGTGGTGCATCAAGGGGCTAGGGAAAGCCGCTGTCTTAGGCGAGGATTGGTAGCGTGGTCTGCGAATCGCTGGTGAACCAGTCGGTACTGGTCCCAGTCGCCTGACAAGGTTACTATTCCTGATCTTCTGTAACCTTCAGTAATGCCCTGCCGGGTGATGGAGGGTATAAGAGATAAAGATGTGGGGCAGAGCGAGCCTGTTACTTTGAGGAAAAACTTGCTAAGAGAATGGAAAGAATCAGCACGCCTCCAAGCCTCCTTTTTGCCTTTAAAAGCAATGCTGGGAAAGATGTAAATGTCCTCCCCCCTTGCAGCACACCCCGCCCCTGCTGCTATATATGGTGTGCCCAAAGGCACTGGAGATTTAATACATTGAAGTTGGAGCGTGAAGGGGGTCTGCAGGCTGCTAGACAAAGTCACTCAAATTTCAAGAATACTTGATCCATACGGGGATGTTACTTGAGAAAGGCACGACTTCTCTGCACGAAACTGGTTGCCAAATGAGCCGGCTGAGTGCGTCCCAAACAGTGGTTTTTAGGGTTAGATGAGCAAATTGGAAACCAGATTTTTTTTTTCTTTAATTGATGACTGATAAGCAAGCCAGCTAAAGTTGTCATGAGAACCATCTCCCTTCAGAGAACAATGCTTAGTTGTAGGGGAAAATGAAAACTGCAATTCTTCCACTGAAGTGCTTGCAAGTTACAGAAACTATTGTGCAGATAACTAAACTATCTATTGTATCATATCGAATTGACTGAACAAATGGCAAATATAACTCTCCCCCCTCCGCGCCCCGTAGTTACTGCGGAAGCAGCTGTAATGTCGCAGTGGTGTCCCAACACAATGCGCTTGGTGTCAACTTCTGGTAAAGGCTTTTAAATGGATGGGCAAATATTTTGGGAAGAGAGGAGGGAGAGTTTTTATGAAAAAAATAAAAGCAAAATTAAAAAAAAATCAGAACTGGAAATGTCAGGCAGTGGATTCTACTCTGAAAGGAGTAACAACTAAACTAACAACAACAAAATGTTAGGGAATTAGAGAGGATAAAGTGCAAAAGAGTTACTGGAACACTGAGGACCCAGTCTTCCCAGGGCTGCTCTTGTACTTAATAAAATGGTAACGGGGGGAAGATGTAATACTCATCTTGCTACTTCCACTTGTGTACTAAATACGATTGTGAGGGGCTGGATGTAATAATCCCCCCAATGTTGTGGAAGCATTGATAAGATTAGAATTAGGAATTAGATGAATTAGAATTACTCACCATATAAATGGTGACTGACAGCATCCCAAAAGGTAACAGCATGCCCTTCCTTAGAGTTGAAGGTGTTGTCTCCTTTCTCCGTTGTAGCCAACATGTATTTTAATGAACAGTACTGTTTCATGGTAGCTCTTCCTCTCTCCTAGCATTACTTATTTTTTTTTTTCCCAAGGACTTTGAGCTTCTTGCTAGAGCAGAGATAACTAGCCTATGACCCTTAAGCTTTCTATTGCTGAAGCATGGCTCCCTTACTTGAGTTGCCCTGTATGGTTGTCGGTGGGATGGTTGGTTTGGAGGTTGGTGGGCAATAAGCAGGCTGGTGTGGGTGGAAACAAGCCTGGAGGGTCTTGAGCTGACTTCCTCTGCATAGCTGGTGTGCTGGCCGGGGGCTGTGTACGCCAAACCTCCGACCACTCTTGAGAGGTGCTCTTCCCAATGACAGGCTGCATACAAACGCATACAAATTTGATGGGATAAGTTTTAGATGACTGACTTGTCAAAACAAACATGATTTTATCTTCATGCTGCTGCCTTTCTGGCAAAGGTGATGTTATCCCATCTTTGCATCTTGTCAAAAAGTAGTTCAGTAAGTACCTCTGAATCTGGACTGTTACTCTCTAAACAGTAGCAGCTGTGTCAAGCCAGCCTGACTTCTTGGTCTCTACCAGAGATGAGCGGAAAACCTGTGAGGCAATGCTCATGTGAGCCTAGAGAGGAGGGAGGGCTTCTATTCCAAGTGGCTTACTCCTGAAAGAATATTTTTCAGGGAACAATTGTATGCCTTGATTGCATGTGATGCTGCTAGTAACAATTAATTTTGTATCTAGGAAGGTAGGCCTTCCAGAGAACTACTGGAGAGATTCTGCTGGACGTTCTGAATTAAAATTAACATAGTGTGTACGTTGATTTCCCCTTGCATGAGCCTTTGGCATTGACTGCATATAGGTAAGGTCGGCATGTCTTTGCAAAGACTTGGGGTAGTTGGGTTCTCTGGCTGGCCACTTAAGCTTGTAGTGGCATATTATACACTTGGGCTTGGATTAGATCCAAAGGCTCTTCTTTCACCTGAACGCTTCCTTGTCAGGTCTTTCATTACTTTTCCTATGCCTCTGAGTCAGTGAAGTGCATACAAGTAGTATGTGAATACTGACGGTATTTACTCATGTTCCTATCCTGGTCTCTTGGCAACAATTCCAAAAAACTTTCTACATTGAAAGTAGAAATGGGAGAACCTTAATTTAAAAGTGCAGGTGTTAACGTGAAGCTTACTTTTAGAAACTAGGAAAAAAAAAATCACCGTGAACCATCCTTTCAGGTAATAGTTTCATTTTCATATCTCAGTCCTTAGATGCTGCAAGCAATTGAATTTTATTTATCTGTGGAAAGGACTATAATTTTTATAGTTATAGAAGTCATTTAGGGTGTTAAACTACTCACTAGTTTTATTTTAATTGGTTTCCGATTTGCTTATCTAGCCACAAAAACTTCGTGTGGAGGACTTACTCAGCTGGCTCATTTGGCAACCAGTTTCTTACAGAGAAGTCATGCCTTTTAAGTAACTTCCTTGTAAATACAATTCAAGGTTAGCATTTTCATTCGGTATACGATGTCTCTTCCAAAACCTATTCTTAGTGCCAGCCTAGCCTACGCCGTTCGGCAAAGAACAGGACTGCTGAGGACCTCAAGCTGATGAAACCCCTTGATGGTGTGGACTCCAAGCGGGGTCCACACACAGAGTTTCGTTCGTTATGGGAGGAGGGCAGTGAGATAGTGTTTGATTTGCAGGCAGAGCGAGGTGGCTTACACAAAACCCAGCTAGTTGCCTTGCTGGCCTCGGCACAGGTATCCCTTGTCGTCCAAATCCGTATTTCTTCTGCTTCAGGCTCCTTCAGTCTGCATTCCGTATCTGATCCCTTCACACGTTGATTAGCAGCAAGTCGCAGGGTGAACTCAAATCTAAGAGGAAGGGAGACAGTGCCAGGCTGGCTGAAATCATTCAACAGTGAAGGTAGGAAAACCCTGCAGCTGAAGATGCTGTAGGGAAGAAGGAGAAAAAGTACTGAAGTTCCCTTTCTGTAGTCCAGACCTCTTCTGCTCTTCTCCTTACACAGCTCTGCCTTAAATCTAACAGCCCAGACTTTGAAAGGGAATTAAATAGCTTGAATGCTTTGAATGAATTTTTGGTTAAGGCAGAGTTCCGCTTTTATTATTAAGCATTCTTGTGACTAAAGATCTTGCTTTTAAATTAAGTTGTCTTTTTTGCTAGTGCAAGTCACTGTCTAAACATGGAGCATGTGTTCATTCCTCTCAGCTGTTTAGTAATACGCTTTTACTGTTGCTATTTGTCTTGATTATATATTGTCAGTACACCTATATAAACATCATTTTTATATAGTATTTATGAGGGTTTGGCTAGCATAGTAAGACGGACTTATTTTTTCTTAAACGAAAGATAAATCTTGACAGTTAATCAATCCAGGAATAATGTGTTGAACCAGTATCCTGTAAGAACTGCTGTCTTGTGTTCACCGATGTTCAATACCGCCATTTTGGAAAACATACGGAAAGCTGTGTAGTACATAGTTCTAGAATAACGGGTCCACAAGGTGTCCTTCCGTTTTAATCTATATCTAAAATTATCACGAGGAAGCCTTAAAGATGTCCTGTCCTGTAGTTTTAGTTTTCTGACATTAGTTTTCTAATATGAGCAACATTAAAAAAAAAAACCTGTCTCAACTGAAAATAGCGTATAATGCATGAAATTTAATATCATCTTGGCTAGAGAAGACAGTATTTTCATCAATATGTTTATTTTTTGAAGTTTAAATTCATTTTCATGCCATCCAAGGAGGAAACAAAAGGAAATGCTTCTCGTAAGCTAGGGAATAGATTGGAAAGAGGAAATGTTGCATGTTAAAACAAATGCCAAAATAGGAAGAATAGTGATACCTCCTAGCTGAGATTACTGTGTGCTATCCAAATCTGCCATCAGCAGGTGAGAAGGTCACTGAAATGGTATGCTGTCCTGAAAATCTTGTTCGCTCTTGTAGCTGCTCCTTAGCTTATGAGAGAACAGTGTCACCTTCTTGCAGAATTCAAGTGCCTTTGTATATGGGATGGAAATCTGACCAACTACTTGTGATAATAAGTCTATTCTCATTATAACGCTATACTAGTATGTTCTTAGGGAACTGACAATTTGGTTTATTCCTTGCTTTGAGAACCATTATCTCATTCTATGTTGTGGCTTATGGTTTTACTACAAAGCTTGATGGTATGATTTTTCCTAAGGTGTGTCTAAAGAAATAGTTGCCACCTGTATTAGCGAATTCTCATTTTGGAAATAGATTGGCCATTTTCCACGTGGCTCCTGTGGCAGAGATACTTTGATGGACAGCTGTATAGTCCCATGCCGTAAAGGAGGGAAGTAGGGGGAAATAATCCAAGGTGACTTCCACAGCTGTAAATCTAGTGACTGGTTTTGGGTGCACATACTCTAATGAAGTAGCACATCTTTTTTGAGCAGCATGACGCCACAGCTGTAAATCTAGTGACTGGTTTTGGATGCACATACTCTAATGAAGTAGCACATTTTTTTTGAGCAGCATGATGTGAAAAGAAAGAAAAGACTGTACTTGCGATCTAAGAAAGGAAACTCCTTTTCGGAGACCCCTGTCTGAGCCAGGCAGACCGCTGCCAGCGGTTCACTAGGAGCAAATGGCTGTTGTTGAAAGATACTCTCCTAAATCAGCGAGAGTCAGGTTATCATGGTGTGTGGGTTGTTTTTCCCCATTTCATGTATCTGTTTTTCTCCAAGTAGGGGGGACATTCCTGCCAAATATGTATGCCATGGCTCTTTTTCCGCTACAACTAGGTAGAAATGCTTTCAGAATGAAAGCTCTTCATAAATCAAAGTTTAAACAAACAGAAAGAAACAAAACCAGCCAAACAAATTCTCAAAACACCCAGCTCTCATGTGGTCAAAGAAGCCACTTCTTGGAGTAAGCTGACTTGTTTCATGTTTGATCCCACATGGAGTTACGGAGGGAAACCATTCCTTGAGTGCTTTTGTTAAATAAAGCTGTTGCCATGAATTAAGCAACATTGCCCTGGAATGTTTCTGATCATGGTCTTGCAGAGCTTGTGACCTTTGCACTGAACATGTGAACTGAAACTTCATCTTCCAGTGTTCAATAACCATGTTAAAAATTCAGAGGTGAGGCAGTCTTGGGATTTCCTTAGGCTAACTTAAATGCCAAGTGAAATTTAAGTACTGATGTATACAGTTACTCTTCCTCTTTTGTAAATCGAAGTCAAATTGAAAAAGCTAAAATCTTGTATTCTAAAGCTGAGAATTCTTTGTCGAGTTGAAAAACCCGACTGCATAGACAATCTGTTACAATGCTTTCATTTATTGAAGCCTACTAAACCACTAAAATACTACCACCTTCTTGTCTAGAAGAATCCAATTACTATTAATCTGGATGTTTGTAGGAGTATACTACTACTGCTACTTGATGCAATTGCTTTGACCAAGAACTGGATGTAGGCTCTGAAGAGGCTGTTCAGTTTAACTGGGCTGCACATGGAAGGGAGAGAGGAGCAGTTTAAAATCTGTGCCTCTTGCGATACCCGTCTGGTGCCACTGGAACTGGACTTCCTACCCCACCAGAACTCCATAAACAATTAGCATTTTTCTTGTTTGCCGGATAGAAACACTGCCACCTCTTGGCTAGTCGTTGTCCTGACCTTTTTAAAAATACTCTTTCTAGTTTCTTGTGGCTTTTTTTGTCTCCTGATGCTGTGTTTCAGAATAGTCAAGTGGTTGTGTGGTAGAAGCCTTAGTATCACACACTATAGACTTGAGATTTTTGTATGGAAATATTAATCATTTACTGATTCTAACCTGGAACAAAAGGAAGAGGGGGTACTACTTGGTTCGGTGACTTTCAACTCTTTCTGACCCCTCTTTGTGTATACCTCCCTTAAAAGTATACTAGGCTAAGATGGGCTTAGCTGACCAGACCATTTGGCAACAGCCGTGGCATTTCAAAGTAATATCTGGCACAAGGGCATTTGGCTTTTATGCCCTGAAAAGGGATTGACAGAATTATTTCCTACTGACCTTAGGTTTGATCAAATTCAAATAGACAATGTTGAGCAAATACTGAATTCTGCAGAGCTGGGGGAAGAGGGTTACGTTAGGTTCTGACCATGTTTCTGATAACTGTTTTAGTGAAGCTGGCTTGAGTTGTTGTTTAAAAAAAAAATATTGCAGGTTCACTGTTGCCTATATTGTGCGGGGTTATAATGATTAACCCTTAATTCCAGAAGACCTCCCAGTTGAGAGGGAAGCTGTGCTTCTACCCAAATGCCTTTTCTTTCTGTAAGCAGCCTTGTCTCTTCCTATGAACATCCAGTGTTGTGCTGGCCAAGTGTTTGTCTGGTTGTGCAGTGAACCTTATTCCTGAGAATGCATGGAGAAGGGTGACTTCTTTAGCCCAGACAACCTGCCAAATACGAAACCGGCCTTGAGGAACACTCCTGATGCTGGCTCTTACTCTAAAAAGCCAATCCAACGGGGTGCTGGGAAGACGTCCTGCTTAAAACCTGCCCAAGTGAAAGAGAAGTCTTGACTTGCCGCTTCTTGGAGGACTTTTCCCATAGAACAACTGTGGTGCAAAGCAGTAACACCCATATCCCAAAGGGCTGTAATACCAGTTACTGCGATCCCCACCCCAAGCGGCAAGTTTTAGTGGAATGCAGAAACTTGAGACGGAGACAAGGTGCTTGTAGAACATGAGAGGACTTCAGTGGTTGAGTGGGATTGTCAGGATGCTAACAACATCCTGACTTCTGTATTAGCAAATGGAATTAATTTCTTGATGTGTAACTTAAGCTCCGTGATGGGGATGGAGGCTCTGGGTTTCCAGCATCTGTTCAGAAGTTGCAGCTCAAAAGCCTTTCCCAAAGGTAGTTGCCTCCTTAGACCCCCCCACCCCAGCTCCTTCCGGCATGGCTATGGGAGGTCATGGTGGAGAAGCGGCTTTGCTGTGTTATATCCCTGTTGTATGTACCTCTGAAAGATGAGGCAGGTGTAAAACCACTCTACAGTGAATGAACTTTCCAAACCAACATCCCAGAAGTTAAGACTTGAGTCTCTTGTGGGAGCTGTTCAACTGAATAGAACCTGAGTGACTGGCCCAAGAGAGAGCAAGGATGAGCCTGGCTTCTTCCTCAGTGGGAGAGGAGGAGGTGGGGGGGATCTGGGGTGCCAGTCTGTGGCTGTCTTGTATCATTAATTTCATATTGCTAAATTCTTTACCCTGAGTTAAAGAAAATGAGGAGTCAGACTCTTGTATTACTGCAGTACAAACTAGAAAATAAGCCGGAGTTGCTCATAGGCATGTTATAGCCATAGCCCAATACGGTTTTGCTGTGTGAGCTATATGCTTCCTTTTTGCAGATTTGAGACTAAGGAAATAGAAAAGGATGAAAAGTACTATAGAAGCTTTACTAAGCCTTCTCTCACATCTTGACTTTTTGTAAGCACTGTTAGTTGTCTAGCTTTGTGAATCCTAAGGTTTAGGAGAGCTCTGAAACTTCATTACAACCCATTTAAATCAAAGAATATGACAGTCCCAGAGGTTCCTAAAATATATTTGTTTAGCAGCAAAATAACCCATGTTGTGGGTTTTTTTTTTAGTTTTGATGGCGTACAGATTAAAGGTGTGTTGTGCTGATGCTGTGTCATGAATAAAACTGCTTTTTGCTGTCTGTTTTCCAGCATCCTTATTGCAAGGTCAGTCGTACTGTATAGGCAGTAGTGCCTGATTTCTAAAATGGAGGCTTGCTGGAGGGAGAAAGGCTTGGCAAATACAGTGCGTCTGAAAATTACTAGAAAAGAGTAATTTTTCAGAAGTGTTTTTGCAGTAGCAGATTCATTAGGATAAAATACTAACTGAATAGTTCTGGCTAGTGTGATAAAAGTGAACAGATAGTGGAAATTTTCAGAATTGCTTGCAGCTATTAACGATGGCTAAGTATTTTGAATGGAAGAACAAAAACCTACCTTAAGGGGGTTTTTTTCAGTCTTTTTCACAAAGCTTAAGAGTTTTTAACATCTCAAAACATGTTTGACCTCCCCACCCTTAAGCCATTTTGACACTCTTTACCATTGCATTTCAACAGGAAAGAAAGATCCTTTTTATAGCCAAATGGCTTCCTCCTCCTCTTCTCCCTCTTCTCCCTTCCATCCCCCACTCCAGAGTGCTTTTCTAGTGCTTAGGCTTCAGCTGCTGCCTGGATACTGGCGGCATCTGTCTTGTTTAGATGGTCCCAAGGAAAAACAGCACTGAATGTGACCGGAGGGCCAACAACAAGATACGTTTCTTTTCAAATTTGAGAGGAAGCCCTGCACTTGCTTCTGCCTGTTCGCCTAAACTGTTTTTAAATCACTCGTGGCTAGGGCTGGTAAATGCCTTCTCTTCCCCTCCCTCCCTGAAATGGTCAAAATCCAAAACATTTGAAAAGTTTAATGAGTTAAATATGGTGGCGTTCACAGGACTGTTTCCCCTTGTACAACTTCGTTTGATGAAATAAACTCTTTTTATGGGCTCTTGTGTTGAGGCAGCCATTGGGAAAAGTTTCAAAGAGGATAGTGTTGCTCTGGGTGGAATTTGGAGGTTTGCTACTCCATAAAATGCTTCCACTGACAGCGGACTGGGCTTTTGTGTTTGCGTTAAAAGGGACAGCATTAAAAGCTGGTTTGGGGTCTGAGCAGTGCTCGATGTTTTGTGGGGCTTGCCGTGTAAAAGATGGTGACTGTCAAGGAAAGAGTAATTATGTGGGGCAGATAGAGGACAGTGTAGCTCCTATTTTGAGGGGGGAATTTTCTGATTTTTAAGTGCAGGATGAAGGCTGGAACAATGACACTCTATGCCAGTCAAGAATGGTGTTACAAACTTGTGGGGTGGTGGTTCTGGTTTTTAAAGGTTAATCAGCTTGATGGGGGGGAAGCAATGCGACTTGATCCTGTTCAGAAAATTCAGCTATAGTTGCAATGGATTTGCCCTTGTGACAGTATCTTGTTATGCGCGAAATAGGAGGAGACTCTCTTAAAACAGCAGGATGTTCTTATGCATTTACATCGCAACCTGTGTGTGTATGGCTGTTCTGAGGTGCTACTTTTGGTTAGCAGTTCATTACAACACACGTTATTGGGGGGGGGGTAATGTGTGTGTGTGTGTGGAGGAACTGCAGGGAACAAGGGAGGAACAAACAGCAGAAGAAATAGCTCTTGTAAGAACTCGCATTACCCCTTGTTTTAATAATGGTAACTACTGTTATCCATTCAGGAGCTTATTAGCCATTTAGTTTATAATAGGCTATAATATACCGCACTGAATGGTTGTAGATGAGGGAGCTCTATTTTATTGTTCATTGTGATGCTTTAAAGTGTCATGGAATAGAGACAAAATAAGTATGTAGGTTTAGGAGATGCAGCCTAAATAGTCTGCACGTTACTGGTGTGACAGAGGTGTCCGAGATCTCGGTCCTTAAAATTTTTGTGGAAACACTGCTAGGTTGAGACTCTGGGTTTCATTTTGGCGTTTCCTCTGTAGTAACAGTGCTTGAACTTTGGAATTCGCTTTCCCGGCTTTTGTGTGAGGAGGCAGAGCAAAATGGATGTTTGCACTGAACTCAGCACGTGCACTGAGCTTCAGATAACAATTATTTGGCTTTTTAACATCCTTGTATTTGGCATGTTGAACTAGCCCCACAGGGTTGTCCTGTGTGTTCACACACGAGGTGCAGAAGGTAACCGGGTCGGCTCACAGGACCTTTAGCTTTCGTTAACCATCTGTTGCTGAAAACTGGCTTGTGATTCTGTGCGGAGATGGATAACATAACCCAGCTCTGAGGCTGCTTCAGCTTGTGTTGGGGAGCAGAGATTCTGAAGTCTGTGCCTAGGATGCGTTACAAGGATGGTCTCTACCTCAAGGCAGTCTCTCTTCTACAACAAATTCTGCAACATGTATAATGGGTAGCTAGCTTAGGCTTAAAACTAAAGGAATGCTTTTAAAACATGTTTCCCTATGAAAATGTGGATTAAATAGGGAAGTGGATTGGCAAAAAGTGAATTTAATAACTCTTGACTCAATTTCCTCCAGATTTGAATGGGGTAAACTTCAATTTCATTCACTGATTTAATAAAAATTAGCGGCCTAACATCTGTTGATGCTCAGCAGACCTGAAAGAGGTCACAAACTGGAATAGGCTGTGCCTATACTGCTGGCATTTAAAGCGCTGGCCTAAACTGACATGTACACTAGCTGGATTTTTGTCTTAACCAAAAGAGCTGTGGAGCCCGCCGAGTCCAAACGCTGCTTGTAAATAAACTGTAGCTTTGGCTTTAGACTGCTCTTGAGAGGTGTGGATTTCCCTGGCTGAAATGACCTGCTAATGCCAAAAACCTCCCTGGTTTGAATCCCGTGTACTATTTTACAGTTGGTGCCTTTCCCCTGCAGGAAAAGAAAAATGGGGGGTGGGGGAGAAGAATGCAGATTAAGAGCTTGCTTTCATTTTCAATTTAGTAAAAGTTGAAAGATTTTGAGTTTCTGACTTCCCAAGCCGCGAGGATTGGTCTTGCTGCCAAAATCCTGCACTTGGTCCATGGTTTTGTGTGCAGCCCTCTTCCTCTGGCATGGGGTGGGAGGGGGGCTCAACGCCCAGCTTCGCTGGGGAGAGGTGGACCTGAAGGGTAAATATTCGCGAGAAGTAACGCACAGCTGGGGGGACCGCTGCGGGTGTTAATGATAACCTTCGTTGGGAAGCACTAATAACGAATCTGCCACTGCTACTTCCTAATCATCAGAAGCTGATGTTTGGCCTCTCCAGAGTGCCCTGAAAGCCTCCAGCCTCTCAAAATGGAGGCTGTTTGCCGATACAAAGGCGATGGGCGATGCTGCCGGAGGGCGTTCCCTCCCCACCGCTTGGCTCCTTCAGGCTGTGGTTCTGCTGTGGCCCCGGCAAAGCGCACGCTGCTGCAGGGAGGAGGGGCAGGCCGGACCCTCTTACTCTCCGGCTGTTCCCACCACTTGCTTTGACACCAGTAGTAGTGTTCCTGTTGCTCCCCCAACATCGGTACAACAAGCCGTATTGGGGAACTGAGCTGACCTGTGAGCAGCTTTATAGATTACGGACAAGTCCGGGGTCATTTTCAGCTAGATCAGTTCTCTGATGGCACTACAAGGTGCTAATGCTTGCATGAGGGAGTTGATTAAACTGGGGGGATGCTGATGGGGTGGTGGCTCTTTAATGGGAGCGTTTGCTCGGGTCAGCCTTGAAGCAGTTGTGAAAGCCCCGCTGCCTATTTGCAAACCTGAATCTGTGAGGCCGTACTGCATGCTGCTGCATGGTGGAATGGCGAAACGCTTTATAGAAGTTTGTCATCTCTTTGGAAGTAGAGCTGGCTTCCCCTGACTGCTTCTGCGGTGCAGCCCTGGGGACTTGTAATGCTGACTAAACTAGAGGGGAGAAATGGTGTGAGATTGGGATAATTACCTGAAGCTGAGAATCTCAGGATTGCATTGCTTCTCTTTGATACCGTGAAACCACAGTACTAAACAGCTGTCTTGTACAGTAAACCTTGAACCACGGGTGCCTTCAAGTCCAAAGTATTGCCTGCAGTGAGTTTGCTTGCCTTTTTTTTTTTTTCCCCCCAGCACATTAAACTGTGCTGCTAACAGAAGAGCAGTCTTTGGCAAGAAGAGGCAGTGGACCACTGTGTGAGCTGAACACAAAGTCAGTGTTACAACTGAAATCTGTGATAGTGGGTTCTTCCCTCATTCCTCAGTTTACTGAAACCTTCTGCAAATACCGTCCTAGAATGCAGCTTTTAACACTTTTGGAGTTGTTAACTTGTGATCCTTTATCTTTCAGATTGCTGCTTGTCTGGCGCCGCAACCCTTCACCTGTCTCCTAATTCAACACTTGTTTTTTTGAATCCGGCTTTAATGAGAAAATGTAACTTTGAGTTAAGGGGAGAATATTAATGTACAGTGTAACTGGGGCTTCTGTTCACTGTAAGGGTCTTTTGACCTGCTTATTAGTGGGGGCATTGTTCTGGTAAGCCATTCCAGGACCCATCCTGCCAGTCTTCTGCACAGGATTAATCATTTCCTCTTGACCTCCTGCTCTCTTTTCCTAACATGTTGCATTGATCAGAATCCTTAACTCACAAGTTTGCTCCTGTTTTTTAAAAATGGGAGGAAAAGGAGGGGGGAAGGAATGCAAAGAAATTAGATATAATGTCTGCTGTTAACATTCTTAGTAAGCTTTTTTCCTTTTTTCCCCTTATGGACTCCTCCCTTCTCCCAAGAAAAGAAATCCCTTCCTGGTATGTATTAGCTCCAGATCACAAGCATCTTGAGTGCCTCTGTTTCACTGGAATTACTTTTTTTTGAGCATGCAACTTCCTGCAAGATCAGCTTTGCTTATAAAGGTCACATTTAAAGCTTTACCTAGCTGAGGCTTTCAGCTACTGATCTGCCAGATTAGAGCACTATATTAATCTTCTCGATCTGCATTATTTCCATCATAGGTAAGGCAGTGTCAAGAATACTGCATGTGACTCTTGCTTTCCTCTGCTAGCATTAGAAAAAAAAATAGGGGGAAATAGTTCGAGATCATACAGGGTACCTCCTAATAGAGAAAACTCCATGTTTGTCTTTACTGACAACATCTTTGTTATGCCTTTAAGGGAGATGTTGACTTTAAGGTACAAGGGTCTGCTGCCAGCCAGTCCCAGATCGTATCGGCAGCAGAAAGGAATACTTGTTCTGTTCAAACCGCCCATGGGTCCCTGTATTCCCCTACTGCCTGTCGCTGCCAGCTGCACCAAACTTCCCAGTTGCAGATCTCTCTAGACTTCCAATTTCACTTCTGCCCGAGCTAGTTGTTCTGACCCACTGTGTCCACGTGTCATCTGGCTTTTGAGAAGGCTGCTGCGGCTTGTGCTTCCTTTTTTGAAGGTGTTAATGGCAGCTCCAAGGGGAGAGAGTTAAGCTGAAGAAAGCCTGTGGGATAAAAGCAAAGGTTTGTTTTTCCCTTCTCATAGAACCTCTTTCTGTGAGGCTGCATGTCAGAGGTAGTCTTCTATTCTTGGCCCTTGGCGTTTCTCCATGCGGGAAAGAAACCAGTGGTAGGGCTTAACATCTCGTGGAAGTGAATCATTTAACCTGCCTTGTGTCTCTGAACAGAGTGATGCTGGCTGATAAGCTGTTCTAGGTTCATGGCCTTGCTCAGATCAGAGGAATGCTAGATGTCTGTGCCTGTTTCCAGGAGTAATTGGTGCTACTCTGGGCTACCTGCAGATTCATCTTTGCACCCCAGTTTAGGCTTGGAATGGCTGCACGGGGGACTGAGCCCTGTGACTGACAAAGCACAGACCTGAACACATGTTTCTGAATAGCAGAAATGGCAAAGCTAGAAGTAGACCATGAGCTGGAAAGTAAAACTGGATGTGGTTCTCCTATCAAAGGCAAACAAATTGGAAGCTCTGCCTCTAGTGAAACTCTTACTCCCATGGAGTAAGAGAGCTGACTAGAAAGCCCATCCACTAAACCCATGGAGTCTGAGACAGAGACACAATAGGTCTTTGTTCTTGAAACTGTGGGGGTTATTAGCTTTTGTTAGCCACTAGTTTTGGAGGAATCTCCAAATTCCATGTTGTTTCCTGCCCTGAGGTAGGGTTTATGGGATTGTCCTCCCAGTAAGAAAACTATGATGGCCAGTTATGTCTTCTCACTTCCCAGAGCAGCATGTTGGGACCAAGCAAAAAGACCACATCACAAAAAAAAACCAAACCACCGACTTTTTGTTGCTTTGCATCACAAAGGATTTGGAGGCAAGAGGGCCTTTCAGAAGAACACCTCTGGAGGTGGAAGCGGGCCAGTTGCCTACTTGGTCATAGTCAAAGTAAAACAAGCCTTGCACTGAAGGGAGGTCTGGGCTGATAGTTCTGGCACTATGCACAGGAGGTCTGGTGCTAGGTGAAGGAAGCCCTACACCATTTCTGCTTCTCCTTTCAGAAGGTACTATGGGGTGGGGAGTGCTTTCAGCCATGCCCAAGGCTTTTACATTAAATCGTTGTTTTTCCTCTGCTGTTGGCTGCCACACCCAAACATCCAGGCTATTGTCCCTGGTTTCTGCTGCTGGCTGTTGTGCTCCCCTAGCATCTGGCCCTAGTGATAAGAGAGACAGTAGTGAAGATGAGGAGGAACATGCAGTCACAGAAGGGGGCCTCTTGGTTGCCCCTGGTCTTCGCTCCCAAAGGTTTGTCTTCCTTCTCCCTAACCTTCCTTGTAGAAGGCTGCAAGGTGCCTTGCTGTCATTAGGTGATATCAAATGGGCCCCTTCAGTTGGGGTGTGGAAGGGGATAGTTGGGTAACACCCTACCCTTTTCATGTGTTATCTTGATGGACTGTATTGGCAGTTATTAACCTATTCGATCCAAAAAAATGGCCTATTGACTGTCTTCTAAAGCTTCAATTGTGTGGCCGTACCTAGGATTGTTTTCATCATTGAGACTTGGATGCTTGCAAAAATCAACCCATTAGTGATTCTTTAAGAGTTTCTTGTGAAAGGCTTCAAGTTTTAGGGTGTCTTTCTTCTATACTGTAGACTTGAAATCCTAGCTCTACTCCATTTATAGAGATGAGAATGGAAGTCTAAATTGGAACTATTTTTTTTTCTAGTATAAGCAGAGGAGATATTTTTCAGTTTCACATGGCAGCCAGAATAGGGCTGAGGCAAGATCAGGGCTAGTCAGTCACCATCTTGTTCCACTCCCATGCCATCTTCTGTTGAAGGGCAAATAATTACCTGTAGTGCTGGTCCAGCATTTGGCTGCTGGTTACGATCAAGAGAATGTACTTGAACTCCTGAAGAGCTCTAGGGCATAGTCTTGTCTTATTTCTAACTCAAGCAATAAACAGAACTATCTCTTCAGGAAAGAAGGAATCAAAGTAGCTGGATGTTATAAGTGTTGTTTTTGTGGCAGAAGCTTTGTCAGTGTAGTATCCAACTCCAGAAATAGCCTTATTATCCAGTCCAAAACCGGTGTCATTTGGTGACTGACCTGTTCATGTGAGAACTATTTTTTTTTAAACTAGAAATGTGAGGAATAGCTATTTTTGGCAAGGCCCCTCTTAGCTTTGTGCATCTTGCACCCCTCTCAGGACCATGGTAGGCAGTGCAGCAACAACAAGAAGTTAACTCAAGTTGTAGCTCACAGACCTGATGCAAACTTTGGTCTTTCTCTCTTGGAGGGGAATTTGGACTCGTAGAACCTGTCCTCTATCTAGGCAACAGCGGGCACATGGCAGGCTGCATGAAGAGAGGGTGAGATGCCCATTGTGTCTCAGTAGTGATTTGTGCTAATGTGAGTAAACCAGAATGCTAACCAAGTGAAAAATCAGTTTGTGTTTGTTTTTTTTTCTCTGAAAGATCTTGATGAGGAAGTACGTGTCTTCAAGTCTCTGTAATAGAAGGCTTCTATTTACTTGTTTGCTCCTTCAGTGCTATCTGAATTGGGTACCTGCAGAAAGGATTAAGATCAACTGCCCATCTGTATCTCTTTATTTACCAACTAGATGAACTTTTTGAAGTTGCTTCCTGTATGAAATTACCAGTGTGGTCTTTCGGTGTTCTGTTTTGGTAGTATTTGTTATTAAAGCGGACTTAAATATTCTTTCACTGGTTTGAGCATTATAACATTAGGCTCTTTGGAGAGAGAGGTCTTGCTTCCTGCGGTTAGCTCTGTGACCTGTACGTAACAGTCTGTATGATTCAGAACGTGTTATGTTGATGTTGGCTACGTCATCTTGAACCTTTCCTAGAAAGAAAGGATGTGGGAAGAGAGATTGTTCTGCTCATCCTCATTCACTAAGGTATTTGTCAAGGGTGGCATGCTTTTCACCTTGCCAGTAAAAATACTGATTGTGTTTGAAAAAACAAACACACGTATCCGGGTGACTAGCAACACAGGGGTGAATTTTTACTTGAGTCATTGATGCCTAATTGCTGTTTTCTGAAAAT
>NW_009627146.1:17723-19282 GCF_000690535.1 Cariama cristata | reverse complement strand
ATCAAAATAACTCCCTCCCCCCCCCCCCCCCATTAGGGGTTGTGGATCTATGACTCAGTCCATGCCTAAAGTCACTGCTGTGACTCTTACAGTCTTAGTTTCTCACATGAAAGAGTTGGTAGTGATGAATCCTGCAACACTGAGGGAAAGGAGGGGGTGGGGGGGTGTCTTTATGGTCTGTTTGGGCAACTTGCTGCTCCCTAAAACACAAAGGAAAGCAGTAGCTTTAAATTTCTTTTTAATTACCCTTACAATAAAGTGTGGGTGACCCTTTCAGACTAAGGAAATAGCTTGCAATTGCTTTACAAATACATCTAAAAATGTCTTAAATACACATAGAAATCTTTTGAACAGCTGATCCCATGTAAACTGGTTTTGTGTGCGTGGATGTGCTCAGCTGCTCATGGAGGATGAAACATGTTCTTCAAATGTCCCGTAGTTGTGTTGGAAAGCCCTTCGATACCTGTGCTGCTCTCTGCTAAGCAGCAGTAAAACTAACCCTTTTCTGGGAACTTGGGAGCAGCCAGACCAGAACTGGGGCGCGTACAACGCGGACGTTCGGCTGGGCAGTTTGTAAGGACCAGTTGGGAACTACTACCAGAGGGCAACAGCAGATGAAATGAAGATCATGGAGGTTAGAGAAAGACAAAATATGAAACTGGTCTTTGCTTTCTTTTATTTTTTTTTTGCTACCTCAGCGATGTAAAAAAGTGGTCATTAGTGGGGATACAAACAGATAAATGCAGTGTTCTGGTCCTTCTCGTTCTGAAGAAGCACAATCTCTATCTCAGATGTACTGCTTTGAAAATACGCAACTAAGTAAACTGTTTTCAACTGTAACTTCTGAGAACGTAAATAATTCCAGGAAAGAAATACAATATTCTAGTATTCTCTGAAGTGCGTTCATTGCTCTTAAATTCTACTTGCTTTCCCTGCTAGATGAATAAAAGCTGTCTGAATGATTCAAATACTTGAGTGTCTTTGCTTTAAAGTTTGATAATTTCATATTCATTATTTGCGCTTACAGCTTCACAGTGCAAATTTGGTTTGGAGAGATTAAAGAGTTAGTTTAATCTTTGCCTGCAAGACTTTAAACTCCTCCTTCCCTCCCACCCTCCCCTTTCAAGGATAATATTCCACTGTGCCAGATTGCCCATATTGCCACCAGAAAATTGCTTGGACCACTTCTTACAAAATCAAAGGTCAACTCCATGCCTTCGTGGCAGCTGGGAAACTAATGATTTAATGCTGCTTTGACCTTTGGCTTCCTAGTCCGTTTGAGTCTGACCCAATGTTTTAATTTTCCAATACTGCTGGGCAGTTGGCTTTTGTCTGTTTCCAGATGTAACTTGCATATTGAGGCCTGTTACTGAAGTGAGAACAAAACAACAAAACATCTCAGCCTACAAGGGGAAGGAAAAAGAACAGCACCTAAATTTTTTTAAATGCTACAAAATATAGCTGTCCAGTGAGACTGACTTTTCTACAGCTAACAAGGTCAGGTTTAGAATAACAAAATGTGAATATCTGTCCAGTGTTTACATCCAGACCTAAAGTAT
>NW_009627146.1:7816-17709 GCF_000690535.1 Cariama cristata | reverse complement strand
CCTGCTGAAATGCTGCTTTTTTTTACAGATCTGTAAAAACTAACAGAGTAAAAACAGTAGCTCTTTGCCCTTCTGCCTTCAATCTCTCCAAATCAGTATTTCTTTCTCTTTTTTTTATTGGAAGAAAAGTCAATGTTTGATCTGATACTGGGAAACATTGGAAAAATAACCAGTTCTTTAAAATGCTTGTACTTGCTATTGATGGAGGAATAGAAGTGTAAAGTGAGATGGAAAGCTGTGGTGACGTGCTTTTAGTGTGATTAGAAAGTTCCCCCCCTTTTTTTAAAAAAAAAAAAAGGCACTGCAACATTTGATGGAGTACTTTTGTCCTGGATTTTTGGTGTATATACAAGGTGAATATTGCATTAGGTTTTTACAATACCGGCAATTTTGCAACTATTGCCAGTACAGTTTGAATTTGCTAATAATGATGGGGGAAAGCACCCAAAAGGTGACGAGCCTTTTCTTAATGAAAAGGCTGCTGATTGTTTGGAAAGATTCCCCTTGAGTACTGATGCATATGGAAACTCCCCCTTGAGTACTGATGCATATGGAAACTCCTCTTGGCCTGAAAGCGCAAATCTCTTGTTTTGTCTGCCCATCACAAGTACCAACCGGACTTGATTCCTGCCAAAACTACGCTGCAGATCTCAAAGGTCAGCTCCTACCCGGGCTTAGTGTGCGAGGGGTTAGTTTTGCAGAGCAGATGGGCTCCTAAAACTTTTATGGTCTCCAGTCAAATCACCTCAAGCTGTAATCTCATTAAATCTTAAGTGAATCGGTGGGTCTGGTTATTACTTGAAAGCAGTGTTACAGGAAGCGATGTTCCCGATGCAGTAGGTCTGTCCCGGTAGTAACCTACCAGAGGTACTTGCCTGTGTGTGGCTCTTAAAGTTACTTTGATAGTAAAGGTGGTATGCAGGGTGCAGCAAGTTAACCTTTTTTGGGAGAGGACAAAGGTAGAGATGCAGCTGTGCTGGAAAATGCTATATAGAAGAATATTCTAGAGGCAGGCAGGTAGCTTCCTTGAAAGTGTTTTCACCGTGCAGACTTGACTCAATAGCTTAATTGTCTTGTGCTTGGAAATTTGGTTAAGCATGTTTTGTTCTTCTGCCTGGATTGCGGAAGATCTTTTTTGGAAAGAATAAATCTAATCGATGTCCTCCTGAAACTTTCTTCTTAGCAGGCAGGGGACATGTAGGACTAGTTTGGCAGTACATAAAAAAATTAATGGTCATGCCTTAACATACATGCCAGACTTGTGTGCACACAAGAGCGTTCAGAAAAACTTCCTACTGATTGTACAGAGATACTACAATTTCTTCTGCCTGCCTTGACCTACCTCCTTACTCCCTGGGGGGGGGGCGGGGAAGATGGATGGCCATACCTTGCGTAAACCCATCCTTTTGGTGAATCGGTGTACTTAAACTGCTGTAAACTTCTGCTGGTGCTTGTCAGAAACGGCGTATTTCTAATGTAGATGTTCATGGTGTGCTTTCAAATGCTTTTACTGTAAGAACGGTCTCTTCCTTAGAGTTGTGTTGTATAGAGCGAGACAGTGTAGACTTTATCATAAGATAGGTTTTTTGGTTAGTAAGACTAGCGTGTATTTTTCTCTTCAAGAACTGGGCAAGGATTTAACCTTCTTGCCCGTCTCTTCTCCCTTCTTTCTTCCTTTGGTAAACTGAGTCACATTTGGTGCTTCCCCTCTAGTTCAGCCTGGATAGCTTTTCTTCCCTTCACTGATGATTGAGCAAGCCTTCTGTATTTACATTTATCCTGATTTAAAGCTGAAACGTGGCTACAGTTAAAAGTTTAGGGTAAGGCTAACTTGCCTGCACAATACAGAAGAAATACAAAGCTAGTGTTAGGTGGAGCGGTTGATGCTGCTATTAAAAAGGCTGGTGCTTTCACTGAAGGATTCAAAGTGCTTAGGCATTTTAAAAATTCAAAATGCTTTCAAATTCTTAAAAGGTCCTTGATTTTCCGTGACAGGGTGGCACCAAACCACTATAGTTTGGTTAGACTTTGGTCTATAGTTTGGTGGCTGTGTGAATACATACACTATATACTGGACCCATAGGAGCCCCATGGAATGGGTTAAAAATGCAGTGTGTGTATTAATCACAACTTAAACCTTGACTGGGATAGAAGATTGTCCTCACTCTCCCAAAACTAAACCCACTACTCAACAGTGGTGTCTGTGGCACAACAGCAAAGCGCATTATTAGTGTTTCTTATTGTCTGTAAGCACCTCAAATCTACCCTCCAGTTCGAAGGAGTAGTAATTTCTGCTCTCCTTCTGTTTTCACTTAATTGGGTATTCATCCTGGAATGCTTATCTCTTCCCACCTCTCTCAAATTCAAAAGGAAAGCAATCTTAAGTCCTCTCTGTGAGGAAAAGGACTGTTATAGTAGGAGACCCTGCAGCACTCTAAATCTGACAGAAAGGCAAAAAGTATTTTTGGGGGGTATTAAAAAAAAAAAACAACCAGAAAAACCCAAAACAACCCCCCAAAACAAACAACAAACTACTTGGGGACAGGGGGTGGGGACCATAGGCTTTAGACTTGCACCTTGTATTTTACCCATTTGGAAATAAGTGTGAGGCAGGCAAGTGATGTAATTTAGAGTTCTGAAACTTAGGAGCTGTCTTGCTTTGGCTCTGTTGCCAGAGAGGCAAACAGCTTGAGATACATGAAGGCATACTTAAATTGTCCATCAGGACTTGTCTTAAATCTTCAGCTAGAAATAAAAATGTCTCACTTTGTGTTAATGGCTTGTAAACAAAGGTTTACCTGTTGTTCTTACTGTTCTATAGTGATGGAGAAAATTTTTCTGAGTAAACATTTCTGACTTCCCGGAAGAGAACTGCTTGTTCTTAGATATTTTTCTTTTATGATTTACAGTACCTTTTTGGCAGTAACTGCGGAGCTATGTCATTATATGATAGATGGACAAGAATTTACTGATTCACTCACAAGGGATTAAAGAGTAACCTGCAGTAGTGTTTGTTATATGATTATTGAAATGCCCTGTGGCTGTTAAGACAGCTAGGTCTTCCAAAACAAACATTAAATACTAGAGTTCAGTTGGAAGTAATAGTGCACTAGCACCCGTAGGATAACACTTTCATGAGGAGTCTTTCATAAAATATGATTGTATAATCCTCCTTAAAATTAAGAGGAATTGTAACAAGTGTATTAATCTGACAAATTTAGCCTGGCATTTTGCTACAAGCAGCAAAGCTTTGATCCTCAAGGACAGCGTTGCTTCTCTGAATAAGATACTCCAGTGTACGTGCCAAGTCCTGTGCTGGGAGCAGATAATGATTATTTTTGACGTGGATGATCCAATTTGATGGTGTTGGCTAAGGAACCCCGATACGGTATGTATACAATACGCTTTTAGAAACTACTGCCTGAGTCTGGAGCAAACCAAGCTTTTTTTTTTCTTTCAATGCAATCCAAATTTGTTTTTGCTTAATTAAGATTCCTCATTTATGAGGAATCCCAACCGAAACCTCAACATGTTGTAACTTTTCTTCCTGCTCTGAAACATGTGTACTTAAGCTAGTAAAAATTTTACACTTGCACATTTTTAGTGTGTGAGTGTTTGAGAGAATGATGGTATAGAGGGAGGGCTTGAATGCTTTTTCAAAACATTTTGGGGTTTCAGTGAAGAGAAGTTCTTTCAAAGGCCTTATTCTGTAAGGACATGGTATATATGGGTATACAGTTGTAAAAATAGTGTTTGGGACGGAGTAAGGCAAGAGGAGCAGGGAAGGCAAAGAACAGAGTGGGCCAATTCAGTGCTGCCTTTGTGCCTTCCACAAAACCCCTTCCACTTAAGCAGTAACTAAAAACATTGCAGTATAAAACACTTGGAATGAGTTTATGTGTCAGTTTTCCCAGACAACCGTCTTGCCTGCATTTCCTAATAAAAGACTATAGTTGGCCATATTCACTTTGACCTGAGTTTGATGTGCATATGGCACTGGTAGTAACCGGACTTGTTTAATAGGCATGGATTGTTTCACAATTAAAGAAGAAGGGGGGAAAAAAGAAAAAGAACAGCTCCTGCTGTGGGGGTTCACTACCATGGCTGTTCTTGTTACAGCTTCCTTCTGAAGGCAGAAGTGGGAGGAATTTCCCATCAGACACGCAGGCTCCAGGAGTAGCCAGTGCCTAATGCTGGGGTGGTGGGGGAAGAAGGGTCTCTGCAGTGATCCTAGCTTGCGTAATACGAGGTAAATCTTTGTTGAAGAGCTGATACTGGAAACGAGAGGAGGGACACTGACAGATATGTGGACTGATCTCACCTACCAGGCTGTCATTCAAACTGGAGTTAACCAGAGGCTAGTAGTGGTGGTGTTAGATACCTGAATTTCTTCATTTTGCTAAATGTATGTTAACAACCCTCTTTGTTAAAAGGGCTCTGAGATTTGGTAGTCTAAAAGTTGATATATTTTTTCCTTAATCCTAACACAAAACCTTCTTTTTAAGAAAGGTATAAAGAGATGCTTTTTTAAATTCAGTAAATATTATGCGATGGTATTAAAATGACCTTAAATATTGGTAGAGGCAAACCTCCCCCAAATAGAGAATGCACTTGAAATTAGAAGATGTTGAGCTACTTCATGCTTCTGGTTTTGTATTAATGGTACTTCCATATAAAAATGGCTTTGTCTAAAATTTACTACTTTTTGAGCACTGGTCTCTACTAGTTGGTTTTGACTCTGGGTTCTTGTGCTCTTCCCGTTCTTACTGGCAGTAAGGGCACAGAAGCAAGGAGGAACAACTAGACAATGAAGCTGCGGAGTGGGCTCAATTCATCATCGCTTCGTTTTCTGATATTCTCTAGCTGCTGCAGTTGGAGCTATGAGTTAAATTCACGTGGTGGTTCAACTGTGGGAGTTTTAAAATACGCACTTTAAAAATCTTCTTTTTCTTGTAGCAAATAAGTACTAGATGATGCAATTGAAGCATTGCACTGTGAAAGAATAAGCGTAACCTCATGTTCTAAAGAATATTTTTCTGAACCAGGATTTCTAGTACTGCTTCGGACAAAAGGACAAAAAAAAAAACCCCACCCCCGCCAACCCCAAAACCCCATGTGAAGTAAAAAACAACAACAACTGGGGTAGAACCTGCCACAAAGTTAAAATAGGTGAAGCCACAGTTTCTCTGGATAAATGTGTTCGTTCTTCTCATACTCAGTTTTTCCCCAACAGTTGAGCATTACGAATTTAAGACACCTAGCCTGATAGGCTTTCTGACCCCCCAGAGAAGCCCTCTAAAAATATTCATGGGAATCTGTTGCACCAGAGTAAATTTTCTTAGGTAGCGGTGGCTTGACTACAAGCCCTATAAGAAAACTAATCCTACAGAAGACCTCTTTGTGCCGGGATCAGGAAACTTCTCTGGCAAATTGCATGCAGCCCATCTGCTTAAGATGTTGTTTCCACAATTGGCTTGTCTTCAGCATGAGGACTAGCTAGTCCTTGAGTGAAATCTGGGAGCTTCAGTGTTTTTTGTTTCTCTTCCCACTCCTTCCCCCCCATCAAATCAAAAAGAATAAGGTTTGTCTCTGGTATATTAAGAGACAAAAATTTTCTGGCTATTTGTTTGCAAGGCATATAATAGCATCCTTGCTGTCAGCTTTCCATGGGAAGGTCAACAATTGCCAAGGACCTGAATGGAGGTAGTGTTCTCTGCAGTGGTATGGGAACAGCACAGAGTTGAGGAATATAGATGGAGAGGTGAAGCCTATACGATGCTAGTCACAGAGTGGGATGCAGGAGCCCCGAGCATACCCTGACTCCTGGTCTAATCCTTCTTGTGCATAGAAGGGAAGAGTTCAAAAGCTTCTAAGGCCAAGCTGTGCAGGAAAGAGGAAAAATGTGCTGTGTAAGGAATTTGTAGAGAAGTTGAAATATGTTGGTTCTCTCTCAAAAACAAAACCCAAAACCACACCAAATCCACAACCAAAACAAACACCCAAATGCCATGTGCAATCGCAAAGCAATTGTCAACCCATTATGATCATGACCAAGCTTTGGCTGAGAACTTCAAGACACTCCAGCTTTCAGAGCTGAAGAGTTCGGGAGGCTCAGCCAAGGATTTGCGGGGACGTATGGCATTGACTTGGGCAGATGAGCTTGAAAGTAGAACTGGGTCCTGACCTGCTCTAATGTCTGCTTCTACAGCAGATTTAGTAACTTGCTTGCTTGAATATTTAGATTCACCCACTGTCCCCTGTGCCAAGACCACCCTGCTGCTACTCGTGTCATGTAGGTTTGGCACAGAAGCTGCATTTAAACGGCTAAGAAGTTGCATGTTGAAGCACAGGCTGGTCTCCCCTACTGAAATCTGTAAAAGAGCTGATTTACCGCTGAGTAATCTACTAGCTACTGGTACTATTGCATCTTTCCGTAGACTGGCTACTTTACCTGCTTTAGTGCTGAAGTGGATGCTATGACTTTATGAAATGAAATACAGAACTTCTTACCCCAAACAATTTCTTTAAAAGAAAATTGCAGCATGTAGACTTACCGTTACGCGGTAATTAAATGATAGCCTGCGGTGGGTTAATTATACCTGTGCCACCTCGGTATTAACATTAGAAGAATATTAAGCCTTGCTTATCGCTATTTAGGAAGAATTAGAGCGATGAGTTAAGGTGAATGTGAGATTTATTTTTTTTCGCAGCCCATCAATAACCAGAACCTTTGAGGTAGTGCATTACATCAGCTGACCAAGTTACCTTGCACCCGAGAGCTTTTAGAGAGCTCTCTGAGGAGATGGGGACAGCCCAGGTCGGTGGTGTGGGGCTCCCTCCCTATTTAGAGTGGGTGAATGGGGGGCGGGGAGGGTCTGCAGCTGCCAGAAGTGCTGCCGAGAGAAATGCTGGGGATGCTGTAGTTCCAGGTGGGTGGCTATAACCAGGAGCTACAGTTGTCGCATGAAGCTTTATTTATAAGATTTAAAACTCAAAACCCAGGGGATGCAATCATATGGTATGCTGGAGCCAGCAGATCCTTAATCCAGCTTTGTCAGAGGTGCGACCTCCTGTCTGCTAGCCCCGGTTTGCCGCCTGGTGTTGCACATCACCAGTGATGACGTGGCCTCCGGAGTGAAGTGGATCTTGATTGTCTCTTTTAACCCAAGTCCTTTTGAATTTGCAAATGCTGTTTGCATTGGCAAAGATAACTGAAATGGTCTCTGCTCCCCTCCCAGCTGTGGCTGTGAAGTTTAGAAAACCCGGTGGGTATTGATTGATGGGACTATGTGTCTTTACAACAACAAAACTTTGCTTTTAACCTCGATGATTTGACTGACCCAATGTTGGCATGTCACCACTCCCTAAAATACGCAGACCTTTTGACTGGCTTCATGCGATCACAGCAGGGTTGCAGGAAGGTAAACATCAAGAATTTCAAGATTGTGGTAGACTGTTTGATTTAATAGCCCACTTAGCTTATCAGACTCAACTCAGGTGAGGTGCTGTTCTTCCAATTAGAACTTGAGATGAATGCTATCAATGAGAAGATTTACGCTGATTTCCAGCTGTGAGGTTGGCAGAGTACCAGAACTGAACCATGTGGCTTAGTACTGTAGCTCAGCTGATACTTAACAGATAGTTGCCATCAGATGTCTCCATCTCCTTAGTTGTGGGTTCTTCCTCCTCCCTTGTGCTGGCCCTACTGCTATTCTGATCCTGGGGTCAGCTGATAGACAATAGTTTATTCAACGTAAAGATCCCCAAATCTCTGCTGAGACTGGAGGAGCAGCGAAGAAGAGAGGAAAGGAGGAGGGAAGGCGTAGGGCTTCCTTGTAGTGTGGCTGTTGATTTAACTGTGGAGTGAAATGACAGCCTTGAGCTGTGTGTGGTTTCACACTGGGAGCAGTACTGGTTAGACTGGGGGTCTTTTTAGTGAGCTTCCTTCCCACTCATGTGCCCTGCCAAGAAATACCTGTCTGGCTGAGAAACTGAAGCAAGGATCAGAACCCACTGGAGCATCTGGGGAAGGAAGAGTGTTGACACCAGTGCTGGAAAAAAATGCATGTGGGGTTACAGCTTGATGTCCTACAAACGGACTTGTGTGAGTCTTAAAGTCATCTGTTGGCTGGGCTTTTGTTATTCCAGGTGGGGTGAGGAAATCAAACTGAATTTAACAGAAGGGCTGAAGGCACTTGATGAACTTAGAAATGGACCAAACCCCATCTCTGTTCATCCAAGTAGCAAAGGAAGATAGTAAGTAGCAAACTGGTGTCACTAATCCCGCTTGGTACAACTTTCTGTGCATGCCTTGTGTAGTATAGGGTTGTAATGCTTTCAGGTGCCCATATTCTTGTAGAAATTTTGTTATTTGAGAAATAACTTTTTGTCTGCTGTGGAGACCTTCTGGAGTTGGTGTACCATTTCCCATTACCATTGGATGCAGCGAGGAAAATTGGTGTTAAGCCAGTCTTTTCTACATCAGAACGTTAGGTCAAAATACAGATTCTGAGAGTAATTTGATCATTAACTGGTGCGCAGAAACACGAGGCTTTTAAGTATCTCTGAAAGCGAAATGTTTCAGGTATGCTGGGAAATAGCCTGTACTTCTGATGTGCATCACATGGCTTGCTCATATCTTCAGTCTTTATATTTAGTATTTAAATTTCAAGAGTCACATCAGTGCAGAAGTTAAGGTTCTTAAAATTCTACTGTGATCGCGGTGTGAAGCAAGCTAATTGTCACAAATTGCTATTAAAATGGAAACTAAGGACCGGCTTCCTATGGAGTAAAAACACTACCTCTTTCCACTTAAACTTGCAACAATTAACTGCACCAAACTCTGAACCAGTCATCCTGGGCAGTGTATTTATATGCTGTTAAAAAAAAAAACCAACCAAAACCAACCACAGAAATAATTGCTGCATGCAACTTTTTCTCCATGTGGGGCAGGGGAAAGAGGGAGGGCAAAAAACCCCAAAACACTGCGAGAGAGGAGTACCAAAATTCATTGGAAAATTAGTTTATATGAAATTCAGTCGTCTAAATCTTACACGCTACCTAACAAAGCCACTGGTGTTTGAGTTATTGTCAGGGGAACTAGATAATAAAAACACCTTTAGTAATGGAAAACTTTAGACTATGGTAAGTATGATTTTTTTTTTTTGTCCATAATTTAACTTACAAATGCCATACTGAAACTTTTCCAAAAGGAGGAGCCAAGAGGCTACTGTTTGGTCTGCACATTTATTTTTTTTTTATTGTTGGTTAAGATTACAGGGTAGCTTTTAGAGCGTCAAACTTCTGTTTTTAAAAAAAAACCCGTGACCTTATACGTTGCTGCCTTTACAAATTCTTAACGCTGTAGGCTGAAGTAGACGCTGAAATGTCGCGACAGAAAACAAATGCTTTAACCATAGCTAGATTCCACGTGCTTTGGTGACAACCGCATGTGTATGTGCTCTTAAAAGTGCTCTGAAATGAGAGAAATCGAGTGTTTGCAAGCTGGGAGGAGAAGGGCGCTGGGAGTATTGCGGAAAGAACACTTATTTAAACACGGGTTAAGGCTAAGCCTCTTCAGACACTGTTTCTGCTGAATTCCCCTCCGTCATGGTGCCTACTACATTCCATTGCTTTTGTTTGGGCTTGGTATTTGGGAAATTTTGGTGAGGGCTGTTTTTTTTTTTGGGGGGGGGGGGGAGGCATGCTGGAAGCTGGTCAGCAGTAAGGAAGGGAGCGCTGGTGTGGGAATTGTGGAGTGGGGTCAGGGTTTAACTTGAGTGGCCATTCATCAGATGATGATTGATTGCTGTGCAGTCCCAGGGGACATTTAGCAACATCTCCACCCATCCCCCCTGCCCCCTTTGAAAGCAGATGGACCAAAAAAATGGGGA
>NW_009627146.1:0-7790 GCF_000690535.1 Cariama cristata | reverse complement strand
AAAATGTTTTTACGGTGCACTGTACAGCCTTTCCTGAAGCAATCACATTTATGGCCTTGCTGTTGTATTTCTTGGGCTGCTGTGGCTGTAAAAGATGAATAGCCCTGTAATATGGTTCACTGATTCTGTTTAAATTGAAGTAGGCTCCCTTTATTGTTTTGTGTCTAAAATTGTATGCCACCAATTCAGGAAATATTTCCTGTTTGGGAAATAATCAACCCATAGCTGATTTATTTTAAAATAAATCACTTCTAACTATCTCTAAAACTATTCTCCTCTTGCTTCTGTTCATTTAATTTTGGTGGAAATTCTAAAATACTAATTAATGAAGTGAAGCAGTTCAACAACAAAATCTACTAAACTTGCTGATGAATCTTTTTCCCCTCTACTGGATAGCTAACAAAATAGGTGTTGGAAAAGCACCCATTTTTACCTTAAAAATTGTATTTTTACTTAATTACTACAGAAAGAAATGATTCATTAAAAGCAATTTACACAACTCTGATGAACAATTCATTAAATGCAATTTACGCAACTCTGAATTTCTTTGAAAGGAGAAATCCGTCTCTGCTTTCTTCTCATTTCTCTTTCCTTGCTGCCTATCAGAATATTGGTGTGGTTTGGAAAAACCAGCATGCTTGAAGGTTTTGGCTTATAAAACAGTTTTTCACACATTTGGGAAAATAGTGAAATGGACAGGACAATAGTTAATTTACAGCTTGGATGGATCTTTTGACTATATCATCTCTGCCTCTTCAGGTAAGGTGGAGGTGGGGGGAAGTTTTAGGACTTTTCTCCAAGTACTGTGTTGTGTTTGACTTTTTTTTTTTTTTACCTGAGTATCATGAGCTGATCTCTGTTAGGGAAGACTTAATATTACTGCCCACCCACATTTCAAGACCAGCCTCGTTATTTGTCATATAGCTAGTGCAGAAGGAGCAGTACGTTGCCATGTTAACAGTGCGACTGAAATGCGGAGTGGCCTTTTTGCGTTGCCGAAATTGGAAGAAGAGAAGGCTTTGCCAATCTTTTAGGTGTGCTACAAGTG
Source organism: Cariama cristata (assembly GCF_000690535.1). Classification (NCBI taxonomy): domain Eukaryota; kingdom Metazoa; phylum Chordata; class Aves; order Cariamiformes; family Cariamidae; genus Cariama; species Cariama cristata. The sequence continues at coordinate 6,742 of NW_009627146.1, read as the reverse complement.
CATCGAACCTGATTTGAGAACACACTCGTGTATTGCCCTACTTATATTATCGGTATGAATTTTTTGCAGGGGGTTGCGTGTTGGTGACAGGGAGCGGCAGGAGGATTTGGCTTATTTTCTCCCCCTTTTTATTTAGAAACAGGCATAGAAACTTAATCTAGCAGTACGTGACCTTTGTGACCATGACCTAGGGACTGGGATGTGAGCAGGCTTGAGTTTAACAATAAATGCCTGGCTGTGGTTGCAAGCGCAGGCGAGCTGGATGCTGTGCTCCAGGCTCCCTCGACGTGGCTGGCACAAATCCCCTGCGCTGTTGCAGCCTTCGCCGATGGATACTTCCCAGTTTAATCCTCGGGGAGCGTGGACCCTCTTGCTGGGTAGAGCCGATGTACGGCGTGTTGGGTGCTCCTGACGTGGAGTCGGCGAGATTGACCACGGGAGGAGAATTGCCCTTGTACCTCTGTCAAGTTTGGGGGGTTCTGTTGTAGTTTTTGTGTCCAGAAAGGGCTTTCTGGAGAGTTGGTAGTTCATCTTGGAAGCTGGCAGACTCTTTCTGTTCTCTTCTGGTGGTTGGATCCCTTCCCCGCTGAGAGCAGCGGGGATTATGCGTTTGTGCTTTCTATGTGTGTTCAAGGTAACTGTTTTAAATAACAGTGTAATGATGGAGATCAGTCTGTCACTGTCTACTTCTTTTCGCCCAAGCCTGTTGACTCTATTGCTCTCACATGTAAATCTAGGTTGTTTTTTTTGCTGTTTTGCTTACTAAGAAACAAATATGAGGCTTTATCGATGTCTCTGTAGCGTTTCCCCCTGCCACGTCCTATGTAACCGGCATGTTTCTGAAATGACATTATGGCTCTTGTCTCTCTTCATTCTAAATTCAGGAGTGATGTTTTCCACTGCGTTTTGGTGGGTGGCAAGAGGCAACCGAACAGCATAAACTTAATTTCTCTTTGGTTTGAAGGGCTGGATGAGTCTTTACCACTGGATGCTGTTCCCTTGCAGCAGGAGTGCCTGCTGCAGGACTGACCTGTGGTGTTTTACTGGGCTTTTGCTTCTGGTGTTGACTATTTCGGAGGACTAATAACAGATTTAATTTGCTGCTGGACTTCTGTTCATATGGTCACCATTTTCCTTTCAGCTGCTCTGCTTGATTGAGGCCCCAAATCCCTGCTGTATGTTTTTGAAGTATATCGGATTCATATGACTTAACTTGATACCCTGTCTTGGTTTTCATTCTCTCTCAACTTCTCAGTTGTTTAAGTGGAGTCATTCAGCAACATGTAATAAACATTCCTTGTAATTTCAACAGCAAAACTGCAGAACTGGGTGAGCAAGCGAACATTGTTTATGGATTTAGGGAACAGCAGCGTAAAGACAAGGAACCCTCTAGTTGAGGAAGACGATGCATTTGAATAACGCATTTCAGAGCCGAGGCAGCTTTTTACTTGCGAAAGACGGAGGATCTGAGACACTGCTTGAGGGTTTAGTATTTGAACAGAAGCGAAACATAAGTCTGTTCCATTTTCCCTACTCTTGAATTTCAAAAAAAAAAAGAGGTTTCAGTAAAATCTGACATGTGTGCACAAACACACACATACCCCTTTGAGAAATTAATCCGTATACCACTTCAGCTGTTGCGTTTATAGGAGCTTAAAATGTCACGTTACGCAGCACGGGCAATGTGAAGGAATCACCTGTCCTGCCCTCCCCCTCCCTTTTGAGGGTGTAGGGTTTTTTTATGTTGTGCGCTGTGTATCGTGAGCTGTTAGCTGGAATCGGGAGCGGCTGGGTGACAGCTGTGAGAAGACAGGCATATCAAACACTTGTCCAGTCTTTGTTTCTGCTCTTGCTCCTTTCTGTGAGGTAGATTTCAAATAGCTGGCGACGGAAAACTTGTTGGTGGTATGAAACCTTGTTTGCTGTTGTATAGTGGATTTTTGACTCTTACATGGTAGTCTAGATTTTTCTGACGTTGCGCTCTAACAAAAGTAGCATGTGTGTAGTTAAGGGCAAGACTTTGAATACAGAACTTTCTTGTGTTGGAGCGTTGTGCTCCTTCGCTTGCATCTTTAAAAACAAACCAGCTGATTTCTGCGTGCCTGTAGGCAGACAGACTTCCATGGAAGATGCTCTCTCTGTGTGCTGCTTCCCTCTGCTGGGTGGAATGGGAGCAGTTACGGCTGGTGAGTGGATCCAGTTTCCTGGGCTAACATCTTGGTGTAAGGCTTTCACTGTGATTTGAATATAGGGATTTTAAGTGCTTTGTGAATAGAGTGGGATTTCAGTGGTTACCCACGGCTCTATGTAGCGTTCAGATGCTCTGGTGGGCGTGCTAATGTCCCCATCTTGTTTTCCAACTCGAGCATCTCTAAGTATCCCTAGCGTAGAAACGCTATGTCATAGCAAAGAGTTTTTTGCTTTGCTCTTGGGAATGGCAGGAGGGAGTCTTGCCTAATATTGTTATTGCCCAGAACGTAAGGGATTTGCTTATTTTGAAAACGTAGAGGATGGTTCTCAGCATGTAGAAGTTGTTTTTCCCCCTTCTGGGGGGGGGTGGGTGTGCTGGTGCTGCAGTTCTCCAGTGCATTGATTATTACATGACCCACTTAAGAGAATGTGGTGTTTGTGTATGCAGGAAAAGTCTTCACCTGAAACTTGCCATAGATGACATCTCCAATCTGCAAGTGTTGGCAGATGGCTTCCGCTCTTAAGAGGGGCTGATGTGGACACTCTTCCTAGTATTGTATTGCAAGGAAAACAATGACTCTTCCATCTAACTGTTAGAATATGGTTTGGGGCTTACTGGGAAGGATGGCTCTTCCTCTGCGGCGAAACTATTGTGAAGTCCTTGCCTATTGCTACTGCCTCTAACCATCGCCTTTATAGTTGAGCTGTTGTGTTTTGTTTTTTTTTTTTTACATCCTGCCTCTATTTTCTCTTTAATTCTTCGTTAGATAGTGATACAGATTTTTTTTTTCCCCTTCTAGGTACTGCATTTCTACTGTGATACCTGTTCTGTCCCCATATGTCGGGAATGTACCATGGGACGACATGTGGGGCACAGCTTTATCTACCTCCAAGATGCCCTACAAGATTCCAGGACTCTCACCATTCAGCTCCTGGCAGATGCTCAGCAAGGACGACAGGCTATTCAAGTAAGACACTCCCAACTTGAGTATTTTATTTCCCCCCCTCTCCTCCTTCCCCTCACAGCTTGTCTGTTACAGGGCGAGGTGTCAAGGCAAAAAGCTCTCTGCTTCTGCTGTCAGTCTTCTCACCCCTTCTGTTCTCTTCCGTCTCCGGCAGAAGTGGCTGCGGAGCTGAAAACAAAAGTGCTCTTATGAGTTTTACATTCTTGCATCATAATCCTGTCATGTAAATCACAATATATCTGAAGCTCTGTACAAATGCACTTGAGCATTGAAACATTTTGAAGAAAGTTCTGATCTTGTGTAGCAGTGCCAAGCCTGGTTTTGTTTTTACAACTGAGACTTATTTTCAGCTGTCTTTCCTGCCCGTAGAGCATCTATCACTGTAACTCCCTATGACTCTGGTTATGTCTTCAGCATTGCTACCAAATATAAAGTACTAATTAGCTGTTGGATTAGTGTGAAACTTCTGACTTAGCTCCCGATCCTCTCTCTGCACAGCCATCTCCATACCAGGAGTACTCTGCACACACAGATGTGTACTATAACTGCATTACTAGAATGCATAACTATTGCATTCTACCTCAGCTGTTTTACAATGCAAATATAAGTAATTGGCAAGGGCTGGAAGGAAGATAGCACAGTGCTTCAACTACAGAAGGAATTTACGTAGGAGATTAACCTGTAGGGATAAGTAGATAGTTCCTTTTGCTAGCTAATACATAGTGATAACTATTATATGATATTAGAAGTAGTTTTACCTGTATAAAGAGACTTTGCATGGGGACGGCATGGTGGGAAGCTTCACTCCACACTACTACCTTCTAGTTTTGTTAGCTTGAAATGCTCTAGATTTCAACTGGATATTCTGTAACTCAGCACTTCCATGTGATCTAACTAATAAGATTTTTTTTTTGAGTAGAATTTGATAGAATGCCATGGATAGGAAGTAAACTTACTTTCTGAATTGGATGTGCTTTCCATGCACATGCATGGTACGAACAGTAATAATTAAAAAAACCAAACAATCTGTTTGTCCATCCATCATTGCATGATTCTAGTGAATGGCAGATGAGGAAGTAAGCTTGTTCAGTGGAACAGGAGCAGCTAACTTTTCCCTCCTTAAGTCTTTGCACCTGTGGAACAAAATAATAAATATGATGGTATAGATAGTAAACTGTTGTTGATGTCTCCCTTTAGCTTGTGATGTTAACTTGTTACAACAGAACAGCAAACACCAAGTTTTTTAGAGCTGGATGGCTAATTTAAAACCCTGTCTTAAGACAAAATCCTGCAAGCGGTAGCTTCTTGCAAGATTTGTTTTAAATTGGTTCGTAAGGCTCTTCAGTGGTATCCATACTGAGCTATTTCACACGTCCCCAAAATGAGCAAGAAGGAAGGGATTATACTAGTTTAAAGAGCCTCACTGATGCAGTGCTCTGAATTTCTCCAGGCAGTTCTAGACAAGGGCTTGTCTGTTAGTAATTAAATTACTGCTTTTGACCTCCAGGGCTCTTAGTCATCTAACTGGTGTGGATAAATCATCTAAGAAGGGACTGTCTCTTGGAGTAGAAACTAGCAGAATATCGTTGAGTACCACTCTGCTATTACTGCGTGAATAGTTCTGTGCCCACTTGCTTCCTGCTGCGTTTACTTTGCTCGTTCCTCCCTTGTTTTCTTCTGGCTTTGATGTTGGAGGCTCCTGCCGTTGTGCTGAGCTGACTACTTTATGATGGTACAGGTAAAAGGTAGGTGGTACCAGCTGTGCTCATGTAACTCAAACTTGGTTTGTGCAGTTTTGCCCTGGTCTAACTACAGCCCGTCCAGGTTAAGAGTCTATCGTTAACTGGACAACTTGTGTTAAAGATTCTGTAGAAGAAACCATACTTTTCAAGAACTGAGTTGGTTTTAGTGGGCTTTTTAATCTGGACCGCTGTACAGACAGAGAGCGGTGAGCAAACAGATCGGTGACGAGGTTGAGGTGGTGGTCATCTGTATGTGCATATGTGGGAACGGGAAGACTGTACAACTGAAGACGCCTATTACCTCAGCAACGTCAGCAGCAACTAGAAGAGTGGGATTAAAAGCAGAGATGGTTGACTCAAAGGTTGATGCAGTGAGCTTGCTGCTTAAGGAAACGTTTAACGGAGCAGAGCTTTCCTTGTTCTTGGGACAACAGGGCTGTGAAGCTTTATATTTGTCCTAGGGAGGAGACAGCATGTCAGCATGAATTTAAAACAAACTCTAAAGTAACTAGACGCTAAATTAAAAGAAATTGGCTTGAGTGTGTGGGGGTTTTTTTTAGTGTGGAAACAGTCAACTGAGAATTAAATGCAGTGCAAGCTGCAATGTGAGGAACGTAGGCTGGAGCCCTAAGAGGCTTGAAAAGTAATGTGGTGTAGTAACACTTCTTAGTGGGACTGATTCATACTGCTGTAGTAGTAACTCTTTCTTAATAGGCTCTGAAAGTGATAGCTCTCTGACATGAGATGTTGAGGATGGATGAGGAGGGGTAGTTGAGAGTAAAGGGGAAAAGGTGGAATTTGAAGGGCGCTGCAGGAGAGGAAATCAAGCCATGAGTCAACTGGCTGGAGAGTATCTGGTTAACCAAAGTTGAAAGCTTTTAGGAAGAAATGTTTATTTAAACTCTTCCTGCGGCTTTGGAGGAAAGGTTGTTTTTCAGACTTTGGAGAGGAAAAAAAAACTGTGAGTTGGGAATAGATTTCAACCTCTTGAACCACTGAAGCCTGGTGTAGTCTGTCGCTCCTGAAAAGTCCAAACCTCGCTTTTCAAAGGAGTTGGCGTCCTCTGTAAGAAATAGTAAGCCTGGCAGCAAGAGGCTTGCTTCTTTTACCCTCGATGAGGTTCTACAGCAGCGGAAAGCTCCCCCTCGCTTCTCTGTGCTGCCCTGGTCCTGGCCTGGATCATGCATTTCTAAGCCTGTCCCTAAGACAAGAACTTGTGTGCCTGAGTGATGAGCTGGTCCAGCTGAAAGGGTAACCTTTCTTTGGCATTACTTTTTGGCTGGCTCAGCCCCCCGGCTGGTTCACTGCAGTGCTGCAAGGGCTGTTGATGGTGCCAGGGAATGACGCAGAAATACCCAACTCTCTTGCTTGTTAGGACCTCTTTCTTCCCTCAGTGGAAAGCTGTCCTCCTTGCTGGGATCCTTTCCTAGCCTTTTCAGAGACCTGAATTGATTCACAGGATGATATAAAAGCCAAAGCTGACATTGGATTAACGGGGTGGAGGGAAGCAGGACTGCTGCTTTTCTATACGGGGAGCTTGTCCTGCTGCCTTGTTTTATCTCGTGAAAGCGCACGCTTAGCTGTCTTCTTTCAGAATTTTTTCCAAGGACTGAGCCACAAACTGAATGTAAACCTGTTACAGTGAAAGACAGATGGCTTCTTCAAAATGTCATGTTCTTAAAATAGATCTATACATGTGTAATTGTATATACGCGTGTGTAATCTAATGCAGTTGCGTAACAGTAAAGCATTGAGTGCTCATTCCCATTTAGGGTCAACTTCCAGGTGAACATGTTAAAATACAATTTGATCCATTCATGTCGGTTATCTTAAAAGTGGTCTTAT
>NW_009627145.1:27662-30799 GCF_000690535.1 Cariama cristata | reverse complement strand
GGCCTGCAGGGCTGTTTGTTATAATCTGACTCCTCTTTCCTGCTGCAACTGCTCTTGCGCAGCTTTCCCCCCTGCCTCCCTTATCTCTGTTATCCCCAGGCACTACCTCTGAGCTCATGGGCTGGTGGCCAGCAGTGGGTCCATCTTGGAGCCAGCTGACTTTGGCTCCATCGGACGTGGGGGAAACTTCTAGCAGCTTGTCACAGAAGCCACCGCTCTAGCCCCCCTGCTACCGAAACCTTACCACGCAAACGTAATACAGGTCTTTATAATATAGCTCAGCAAACTTAGTATGCAGTGAGACATTTTGTCACACTGTCTAAGCATACGGGGCTTCTTTTGGTAGGCCTACAGCCACAGTTCAGTCTTAAAGCAAAGTACATACAGAAGACTTGAAAATTGAAATTACAGGGTAGCATATACTTTCCACAATGCTGTTTAATTTACTAACTATTTTACAGAAATATAAAAAAGGTTTTCACCTCCTAATGGCATCTCAAATCATGAGTCAATAAAGTGGTATAATATACCGCATGTGGCCTGTGAGCTGTGTATGACACATCAGATAGTCCAGTCCAAAGCTCATGTGGCCATCTTTTCTCTTGATGACTTCTGAGGTACAGGACAAGTACTTATTACACATGCATATAGTCTTCGTGTGACTTTTGGGTCACGTTGGTTGTACTACCCAAGCACACAACTTGCAGTTAAGTGACCTATTGTACCAGTAAGGTGAGATATGAGATCCTCTATGGCCAGGAGATTGGACAGGAATGCATTGTACTATCCGGTGCAAGATCAATACAACCTTTTGTACATCCTGTTGTAATCCTGCACGCAGGACGTATGTCTGTGCCTTTGTCCCATATATCTTGGTATGCTCCTATGCAAAAGCATCGAAGATATGCTGGGCATAACGCCGTTGGTAAAAGAGAAGCAAATGGCTGCTCTGCCCACTCCTCTCTAGCACTGACCAGTTTCTCCAAAGCTCCTCCTCCTTCCCTGATCACAGAACACAAACCCAGGCTGTGTGGCATGTGCCCTTTAATGTAATTCTGATGAAACTAGACTTTAAAGATTACTCAGTTCAGTTTTCTGGAAATATTAAGTACTTTTTTCCATTTATGAACAGATTTTTTTAAAAAACAAAAAAAACCCAACCCCAAACACCAAAAGCTGTGGGCACGATGGGAAGGATGTGCAACTCGAGTTTGAGAGCTGGTCTTTTCACTTAGGTTACACAGATAGAATGACTTCAGTGAAGCTATAGTTTCCCACCTGCTGAGAGCCTGGGTTTCACATCAAAAGCTCAACGTGAAAAGGAGATCTCTAGACTCTGCTCTGCTAAATCAGAATGAAGTTTTGACATGAAATGGTAGGTCTCATCCAAATCCCTCAGCCTGTAATCTCACAGGGACGTAATGATGTAGCTTGGCATCGCAGGAAGCTGCTGGCAGCCCTTGATTACCAAGAGCCAAGCCCTGGGAGAAGTGTGTTTGGCAGGCCGTGTGTGAGAAGCTTGCACGTATCTTCCTGTACTTTCTAAGTGGCTTGCACCTCTTAGTTCAGTTCCTCTCTTGCAAATAGGAGTCCTTGTATTTCACAAAATCGAGGCACTAAACAGCATAAAATGTTGTTGAGCCGCACCTGTTTTACAAATAGAAGTGCCCTCGTCGGCCCCTAACGCATTGTGTGTGCCAATTGCACAGGACAGTGCTCAGAGGCATTGTGTAGTACAGATGTGATGTTAAGCACGCAGCACTAAGTTTCGTCAGTGGTCAGAAACAGCCGTATTTAATTTTGTGCATTGTCTGCAATGCACTGTTCTTGGAACAGAGCCCCTTTTATTACAAGATATTTCTGTTGGCTCATTGAAGACAGCAGCAAACGTATTCCCAAGTGGAATTGTTGTATAGCTTTATCGAATTCAGTTGTGACATTGGGAACCCCTTCCCTTATTCAGCTTTAAATACCAGCCCAATTTCAGACCTCAGGTATGCATCTCGATAGCTTACGTGTAAGAGGGAGAATGCTTAACCCTGACACCAAACCCTGAATGTTCATTGTCTCCTCTTCTCCTTTAAGTGAGATGTATTTGCTGCAAGTGTAACTGTTGGAAGGCCTCTAACACTGCGGGGAGCCATGTATTGCTTCAGTGTGTGAGGTTTCTGCATCCCAGATGTTGAGTAGAAGTAGAGGCCCATGTGTGGCACTGGCAGAGGGGAAAAAAAAAATGTGTTTTTAGCAGTACAAAGGACTCATGAGGTTAGCTCGTTACCAGCCTTTGGAAACAGTCCAAGTCTGTTGACTGGTATAGGTGTGGTCCAGCTATGTATTTTAGAAGTTTCAGCCAGTCCTTTGGGATAGGAGAACAAATCTGCCGGTGGAAATGAGGACACGAGATCTGGGTATTCCCTTTCTAATTTGCAAGATTCTAATGATAATTAACAATATATTACCTTGATACTGTACAGCCAAGTGAAGTCCCAACTCTGGGCCTTTACCTGCAGGACGTATGTAAGAATATAGGTTCTTTGGGTGGAGCTGACTCCGAAATAGCTGTGAAACATAGCAGTCAGCACAGGCCACTGACACCGGTGGGGTATGCACCTTGGCTGGGCATCCACGCTCATTTCTGCATCTGACCCTGAATCCAGATGCTCCTTCTGTTCCGATCTGTTCTAGTACCTGAAAGGAATGTCTAGCAATGTTTTTGCTATTGCATATAGCGCTACCTTCAGCGTAACTTTTTTTTCCACTTAAAACCTGTAACAGTTTTGAGGGGCTTTTTTGGATGTTGTCAGCTGCCACAAGATTTCCAGGCTCTCCATTTTGGAATTTGAGTATTAAAGTTAAGCATTTGTAGTACTCCTTCATGGCATAGTTGGCGGTGGGATTTTTGTGACTGAGTGAGGTAACAGTAATGCCTTAATCTATACGAACCAGCTAAGAACTTCTGCAAAGTCTTGACTGATTTTTGGGGGGGTTTTTTGGTTTGTTTGGTTTTTTAAATAGATCAACCAGTTGAAGATAAGAGTTTGAGGGAATAGTTTGTTCTCTGGAAAATGCAGCTTTAATGCAAACAAAATATTTGCAAAGAAATATAGCAAACGTTCTAATTTTTTAAAATGAGGATT
>NW_009627145.1:3572-27631 GCF_000690535.1 Cariama cristata | reverse complement strand
GTTTTTTCGTCGGTGGGCCGGCGGGAAAGTGAACTCTTGAGTTTAGTTTGAAAATTGCCAGAAATATAAGTTGCTTGTTTAAGAGCTTCATGACATAACAAAATGAAAAATCACTTTCTAAATCACTGTGTTGGCCCAATTGAAATAGAAAAAACCCAAACCTTTCAGAGCAACGCAAAATGAATTTGGATAAGAAAACAGGCTCAGGCTAGCGATGATCCGATTTCTTCACCGTGATGATATTGGCTAGCTTTTGTTCTAACCTTTAGCTCTTGGAGGGATGTTTTATGGGTTCTTTGCTGAAAAGCAAAGTTGTCATCATTTAAGTATGGCATGCTACCCCCACCGCCTCCACACACACACTCCCCAGAGTTCTCAAGAAGAGAGAGAACTCTTCTTCTCCTCTTCTTCATACTTCTCAAGAAACTCAAATCAACATGGTTCCGCTTTGGTTATTTCCCCACTGATGATGCACTGGCATCACAGAGGAATTAAGGACATCTTTGTAACCCGTTTCCTCTACTGTTTGTTCGGGAAGTAGCAAAGCAAAAGTGAGGCAGGTTCATAAGGAGAGTGGGGAGGGTGTTCCCTTACTCCCAGGAACCTCTTTCCCATCTTGGCTTATTCTCTGAGGCTTATAATACTCAAACTAAATCTTTAGGAGGCTCTACATGTATTTTTTCCCTGCCGTTCCATTTTGCTCAGACTGGACTGTTTTGTCCTTCTGGGAGCGTTTAGGAAAAGCTACAGGTTAATGAGAGGATACAAAGAAGGAACAAAGCATATCTGTGCCTTGATAATGAGAAAATAACGTCCTTTGCTTTTGGTATTCTGTGAGGAAGAATAGCGTTGCAATAGCCACGTATCAATCTAGATTGCACATTGAATAGTGATGTGTTACGTTGCCCCTTCCCTTCTGAAAAGGGGAATGCTTCTGAAAGACCAATGAGTCTTTTTCATGTACTATTCTGTAAGTAGGGAAAATATGCTAAAAACTATACCTGACAGGAACATATTTCTTTAAGTGAACAGGCAGCTACACACTTTGGAAGCCTACCTAACATTAGAAGGGTACACAACTATTTAGTAGCGGTAGGAACGCTGGAACTAATGTAACGTGCCTCTCATCATCTCCATTCATCTAAAAAATCCCCAAAACACTCTTTTAAGAAAAGCTTGTCGATGAAATTTGCTGGTATTGTTGTTCGTAGCCATTCTGCAGGCGGGTAAAAGCATAGCGCAGGTTAAGGGTTGCTGCATTTGCCGCAGAGGTGCAGGTTTCCATGCCTCCATCGGCATGGACTTGCCTTTTGCTTTGCCATGAATTCAGGAAAAGGCAAGCGTGGGCCGCTCGCCTGGTGGCGAGAGAGTTGGGTGAAGTCAGCTGGGCCATTTCTAGGGCTGTGGTTGCTTATTGGGGCATTTGTCCACTGCTTGTTGGTTGAAGAGGTGAATTTTGGGGGGGATAGAGGAGATGCTCTTGCAATGGAGAGTTCAGATCTCGTGCTGCCTTTTGTCTGGCATGTTGTTTTGTCAAACTCTTTGTAATACTTGGTGTTACATGGACAAGAGTATCCAGGAGTGTTGCAGTGAGCAATTACTTTTCCTTCTAAAAGGTTAACTTCAGCCCTAAAGTTAAACCAGTCTCATAGTTTCTAAAAACAAAAATGAGATCTGGGTTGTAGGTTGTGCAATGCCTTCCCCCCGCTGCCTCCCCCCTTTTATTTTTTTGAAGGTTACTTTATTCTTGTTCTGATCAATCGTGATAGTTTCTGTATTTCTAAGTTAAATACAGGTGTTAACTAATCTCCTCAGCATTCCTGTGGGGCAAATAATGAAATCAGATATGAAAATTAATCAGTGTTTCCCAGGGCCAGGCAATGAATCATTTTGTGTAGCTGGGATGGGGCCGTGGGTGTTACTGTCATCCAGCACCGTGTTCCTCTCCCTCAGCCCGGCATCCTTCCCACACTGAAGGGAGTAGCCAGGCAAACACAGCTTCAGTAAAGACAGTTGTAAATTACGAGTTAGCCAAGACTAAAGAGTAAAGATTTTTCCAAGGATGTCGTAATACAGCTGTGGAGGCTTCTCCAGTTAAGGCTCCGACGAATGCTGTTTGCATAGCAATAGGTCAGCAGGGATGCGAAGTGGGGAAGCGTACCGACCCTTGCCATCGTCAGGTTACAGTCATGCTTTAGTCCGGCCCTGGGGATTTCTTTCTTTGGCTTTATTAGACTTTTTCATCAAAGTTTGCAAAATCTAAGTTTGCCAAAAAAAATGCGAGGGGAAAAAATATGTTTTGGGGTGAGCCCTTCTCAAAAGGGCTTTATTAGTAATAATTTTCACAAAATTTATAATGAAAAATTATGTTATTCATAGCTAAAACTATACTCTTTTTTATTAAAAGCATGTGTGCAAATTCACCTGTGCACTTGGTTTTCAGTTCTAGCACCTTTGGGTTAGCTCCTTTGTGTCCGTACGCTAGTGCTTTTCGGTGGGTCAAGCACCTGAGCCTTGCACTGCAAACAAAAGGCGTTTGAAAGGAAGCTCATCTTGCCCGCGTCTTTGGTTAATATCGAACACTTCAGGCTTGCGTTGCATTTTTGTCTGAACCGGTAAAGTATAAAATTCAGTTCCAAATTGTGAAAAATTTGTGACGGACAGCTTCTCTTTGTTTAAAAAAGGTGGAAGTCATTGAGGGGAAAAGTCCGAGCTGAGTTGAACTGTGGTTTTTAGTGTGTTGCTTTCCATGGCTTACCTTTGAGCCTCTGAAATCACACCGTGGGGAGGGAAAACAGCTGTGTCATTTTTCATTGCATCACGTGCTCCATTAGCCATAGACTACCACACCTCTTAAGTAAAGAATATCATTGTATTTAACAGTTCACTTGCTTATATCTTGAAATGCTATGTAAATATAGCCTTCCTTAATCACCGGCCTCTTGAATATATTAAATCTCTTCAAGTTTCTTCCTGGACACTGGCATGAAAAACCAGGACAAGCAGAACATCTTGAAACTTTATTGGTGCTGGTTTAAGCAAGGCAGTTAGTTCCTTAACGCACAAAGATCAGGTTAAGTAATTCTTTAGTGCTTTGTCATTCCTGCAGTTGGCAAGCTTTCCCCAAAGGATGGCATTTCAGGTATTTTCCTTAAAATAACTATGAACGGAAGCTAAGGTAATCCTGACCTAGACACGGGCATGACTTGCCAGTCACAGGTAAACGTAGATATCTTTAGCTCACGTTTCAAAATCGGGGACTGGGGTCCACCTGAAGCAACGCCACCATCTGAGGTTGTCCCCTCTTGTATTCTCTGCCCAGTTGCCTTTCCTCTGGCTCTTGGAGAGCCCCGTTCCTCCCTGGCCTGTCAGGATCGGGCCTTGGTGAAGAAAGCTGATCCTGTCAGTCTCACTCTTACCTATCGGTGATAACTCTTCAGCCTGAAAATGGGTGAAGGTGCACCTCAGCACTCCGCAAGGAAGGGTGGGAGCAAGATGCCTCTGTAGGAAGTGTAACAACATAGCCTCAAAACCTTGTCTTTTGCTGTTGGTAGTTTCCATGGAGGTATGAAAACAAAATCAGAGAAAAAAAAAAAAAGCCAGGCCAAGTCACTGCTGCCAGCTGTTGGTGTAAAACGGTATATTTAAAGTGAGTAATCGCCTCATTGCTCTATATATGGTTATGGAAACATGACAGCTTCAGTGCTTGAGACAGCGGCATGTTTTCTTTTTCTGTGCTTCACGTCTGTGCCAAGATCAGTAGAGTCCTCCTGAGGTCTCACTGGAAAGGTGGTATCGGTCCTTGTGTGTGTGTGTGATAGACGCGATGTCTGCGGTGTACTGACAGGCTGGGACTCGGACCCGCCGGACGGGGCTTTCTCAGGCCCATTACGTTCAAACAGTCTCACCCACATGAGAGCTGGAGTCATTTTAATTGACTCCACCAATTTGCTGTTCTGGTTCTTGGTGTATAAATGGATATGCTGGTTCAGATGACTTGTCCATCTAGTAGGGCATCCCTGTCTCTTAACATTTTGAATATTGCAACTGCAGGAAAAATTTTAGGCTTTGGTAACAACGTCTAGCAACAAGGATGCCAAATGATGTTTCCTATGGTTACTAATGCACTTGGGAAAACTGCCCCTGTGGGACCTGTTCTGGATGTGGCTTCTGGTCTCCACTGCTAAAGGCAGTGCTGGGGAGCAGGCTCTTGCAAACTGGAGTGTGATGATACTGCCTTGCTGAGCAAAGCAACCTGAGAAGTAGCTGCCTCCACTAGGTCTCCTGGTCTAGATTTCAAAGTAAGCCTTTAGACACACACTGTAAATTTGACCCACCGCATCCAGCAGAAGGCAGGTGGGAAGAACTGACATTCCAAAATCAAAACGTTATGGGTTTTAATCTCTTTCTGTTTTGTAACATTAGTTTTTTAGGATTGCAGTGGGCTTTAAAAATCTCTCTGGGTGGATGATCCCAGAGAAACGTCTGCGCAAACTCCGTGTCCGTGCAGTGTTGCATGACTTACATTATCCCTGCACTCGCTGGCAGAGGAAGGCAATTTCTCTGAGGCAGGATTTGAACAACCGGCTACATACCAAGTGCGCTGAGTCAGTGCCAGTAAATTCATAAGTCCTGAATCACCACCGAGCTCTTCAGAGACACTTCACTACAATACATATGCCTCTTCAAACGTGAAAGTTAAGTTTTCTTCATTACTCGGTGCCTCTGTCAACTTTAAATCAAGATTTTTGTTTCATTCATTCCACCTGAGGCCATGTCTTCGCTGCAAAAGAAAATCCTACCTTTTGCTTGGGCCGGCTATCTTAGGGTAACATCTCCTAAGAATAAGGTGACTTCCCTGGAGAGGCTGCTAGTTGAAGCAGTTATTCAGACGTATTCCCTCTTGCTTTACCAGCTGCATCAAGATACAAATTACAAGTGCTTATGATTTTGGTTACAATACTTCCCTTCTGGTTTTAGGTTAAAAATGCAGAAAAATTGTACAAGCCTTCCTGGTACTAAAGCACAGATTTTTGTATACTGAAATCTGTGCTTTTCTGCTGATCTTACAGCTGTACCACATTTTCATGCAAACTGATCTTTTTATTTGCTTTCCTACAGTTGAGAGATTGCCTGTGAAAGGTCATTAAGGGAAAAATGTTTTGATTCTACGTAAGATTGAAGGGGTTACTACTTAGGCTATTTTTTCAAGATTCTCAGAAGAAAAATAGGAATGTCTGCTAAAAACATTAAGAACTTTGTACTTCTGATGTTTTTAACCTTTTCCAGTGTGTAGATCCCTAAGATTTTTCCAGTGAACCACTCCTAATTGAAGTCTGTGGACAAAGGACTTGTGATTTGCCTCGCTACTTCAGATGCGATCTGCAGATCACCCTGAAAACTACTGCTGTAACCTGTTCCAGCAATAAATAAATAAACTGGATTTACAAACAGGAGTCAAGGCCCCGATGATACAAATCAGATCAAAAAGAGATTTTTCAAATGCAGAGGCCTCTCGGCATCTCGAAGCGACTCACTGTGTCTGGCCTGTGTCAGTGGGGCACTGTACTCTGATGGCAGAGCCACTGATAAATCCAGTCTGTTTCAGCTCTGTGTGCGTTGGTGGTGCGTGTACGTTTTTATTTTATCCTTGCCGTTACATTTTCTGAGGGAGCATGATCTAACCCAAAAGCATGTGGAAGTGGGCAAATGTGCGCGTCGTGCCTAACAACTGATGTTAAACTAGTCCTAGTAAAACTTGGCTTTTTTTTTTCTTTTTTTCTTCTCTCTCTCCTTCCCCCCCAGGTTTTTGCTGAGCCCTCCATCAGTCTGTTCGCTCTGGAATGCTGCAAGGGTAGAGAGCTGCACTTCAGTGAGCCCGTCAATTCTGTTTTGAATGAGGACCTTCATTTTTACACTCAGTCTGTATGGGTGAGAAGTGGATTGTAAGTATGGAAGAAATATTCTTGTCAGTTTTGCATTACAGGAGCTAATACTGAGCATGCATTTTCTCCTGATTACTGCCTTTTTTCATAGGATGTGTTTTACATTCTAACTTCTATTTTGAGACAACATAAAACCCAAAAATACGGTTGAATGCTAGACCCACTTTTTGTATCAGGACCCAAAATGAACAAAAACTCTGGGCGGAGAGTGTGTTTCCCCCTGTAAGAAACGTCCTTTTATCCTATGCGGTAACGAACAATAGAGCCTGTTGTTCAAGCCAGGAATCTAAAGTAAATAAGTTTTGATTGCTGACTTTCAAAGACAGGTAGAGTAAACTCAGACTGCCTTTATTAACTGGCTGTAAAATACCAGCTGTAAACTGCAGTGATTTAACTTAAACCACCACAGTGGTTCAGTGAAGCTTGACGTGCTTGATCGGCTGCCAAAGAGGCAGCAACTTCTGAGAGAAGCTCGGGGCGGATCTGACAGCTGGAACAGTAATTTGTTTCCGTTATTAGTTTAACCCCCCTCTGCGAGTGTGGATACACACCTAGGGTCTTCTGTGAAAACCATTTTACATCCGCAGGAGCGACCTTCTAACCTCTTCCACATCTCCCCCTTTTGCCTTTTGGAGAAACTCCCAAGTATTCTGCCTCGGCCAGGTTTTTAGCCTCCACATCCACAGCAGCAACAAATAACTTGCAGAGTCTCATCCTGCAACTGAGACTGACTGGAAACTGGTGTTCTTCTAACATGACACACATTTCCTGTGTTTATTTTTAACCTTTTCCCCACCTTTTTCATATAGGCTGTGATTTTCTTGAGAGGTCTTATGGGATGATGCAAAACCACACAAAATTTTAACTAATTGGGAAAGGAGTTAGTGTAGACTGTTCGTGGCTTAGGTATATCTCTGTTGTGAGTCTTACAAAGAATTTTTCAAAAGCATCCAGTCTGTTACCACCTAGAAGTCAAAATCCTTGTACAGCTATCTGTGATAACACTCCTGAGCGCTCCTCTGATTCTTTGAGGTTGGTACAAAGGCTGAGCCTAACCTAGCTAATGCTCCAGAGCACTGTGGACTGTTTTCTTTCAGGAATTTCACACGAGCGTTTTCCTGAAAGGTTGGTTAAGGATTGAACCTCCCTTTCTTTACGAGCAGTCGGTGGCAATTGTCTGTAGCTGTGGGCCCATGGCAAATATAAGCTTCCCCAGAGAGCTTTGTCGATTCGCTATAAATTCTAGTCCCTAACATCTGTGCCACTTCCATCCTGAGCCCTTGCTGAAAATATAGGGAGCGACCAATCATCCGCTGCTGTTGTCTTGAGGTGCCCCAGGTGAGAGTGCCAAGGAGCTGCCGTTTGAGGTTGACAACAGCACACACACGTTCCCTGTGATCTGTGCTAATTTGGAGGAGGAAAAGCCTTCTTTGGGAGGAACACCCGACTTATTTCTGGTGGGAGTGTGTAAATCCTCGTAGCTCTGCAGAGGTGTTACAGTCTAAAGTGTGTCCTGTTGGGGAACATCTCTTTATGACCGTTCTCTGCCCTCTCATCAGGGGTGTGGGGAACTGGAAATTAAATCACTTTGCCCATGCAGTTGGCTGTAACGGGACGGCGATGGCTTTGGGACTACATAGTAGAAAAGCAAGGGAGAGTGAGGGCAACAGTCCAGCCCCTTCTCCATCTTCATTTCCAAGTATCCAAGCCAGGCTGGCTGGTTCCCTGTCTCCGGGAAGGGTCAGGACAGAATGGCTGGGCTTGCTCTGAGCTCTGTGCAATACTCCCTAGGAAACAGTTCTCCACAGCCTGTCCCCATCCCACACTGCAGATAGGTAGCCTAAAGGTCGAGGGTGGCAGGTGATGGAGGGAAGTCTGTGGGATGTCCTAGAGGGTTTGTTTGCTTTATCCTGGGATCAAGAGTTCAGGAAGGCGGATTCAAAGTTTTTTGGCTCCTTGCCCCAAAGCCTACTGTCAGCTTTAGACAAATGACGGAGATTTATGTAAATATACTGATGGCATCTTGCTGCCAGGCTTAGGTACGAGGATCCTTCCTGAGCCAACCGACCACCTCGGTGAGAAATGACACGAGCCTGGAGCGTGGCTTGGCAAAGGGGGCTGGGGGCTGAGGTACTCCAAGGGGTGGGAAGGATGGCACGGCGGAGGCTGCTGGTCTGCGTGAGAGCCGAGATGGGTTTTGTTTGTGGTGCTGAACGCCAGAAGCCCAACCTGGCTTCACATGGTTATTACTGTAACAGTTGTGCCCTTCTCTGTTTCCTGTATGTGTCTGCTTTGAAACTGCATTTCATATGAGACGGTTCAGTGCTCTGAGAACGACGTTAACAGTGAATCACAGAAACACGGAACGGTCGGGGTTGGAAGGGCCCTCTGGAGATCATCTCATCCAACCCCCCTGCCAAAGCAGGGTCACCTAGAGCAAGTTGCGCGGGAACGCACCCAGGCGGGTTTTGAATATCAGGATCCTCCCCCCCCTTGCTGGGCAGCCTGTGCCAGGGCTCTGCCACCCTCACAGTACAGAAGTTCTTCCTCATGTTCAGATGGAACTTCCTGAGTTTCAGTTTGTGCCCGTTGCCCTTTAACCTGTCGCTGGGCACCACTGAACAGGGTCTGGCCCCGTCCTCTTGACACCCACCCTTAAGGTATTGATAACCATTGATGAGATCCCCTCTCAGCCTTCTCTTCTCCAGGCTGAACAGATCCCATTCCCTCAGCCTTTCCTCCTCAGGGAGATGCTCCGGTCCCCTCATCATCTTCATTGCCCTCCACTGGACTCTCTCCAGTAGTTCCTTGTCTTTCTTGAACTGGGGAGCCCAGAACTGGACCCAGCACTCCAGATGTGACCTCACCAGGGCAGAGTAGAGGGGGAGGATGACCTGATAACCTCCCTCGACCTGCTGGCCACACTCTTCCTCATGCACTCTAAGATACCGTTGGCCTTCCTGGCCACAAGGGCACATTGCTGGCTTATGGGCAACTTCTTCCCAGCTCAACCCCCAGCCTGTACTGGTCCATGGGGTTATTCCTCCCCAGGTGCAGGACCCTACACTTGCCCTTGTTGGCCTGCGTCAGGTTCCTCTCTGCCCAACTCTCCAGCCTGTCCAGGTCTCGCTGAATGGCAGCGCAGCCTCCCGGTGTGTGAGCCACCCCTCCCGGTTTTATATCATCAGTGACCTTGCTAAGGGTACATTCCATCCCTTCATCCCGGTTGTTGCCAAGTAAGTTTTTCAATAACTTGACAGAAAGCATCTCAAGAAAGAAGTCAGGAATGTGTTAGAAGCGTAAGGAACACACAGTGGTGGTCAGGCTGCTCTGAATACCTGTTAGTCAGGAGGTATGGGACTTAATTTGGAGACACAGTGATACAGCCTTGTGACAAGGCGGTTCACAGGCGGCACGCTTTAGCCTCCGTGGAGTCCTAAGCAAGGCTGGCTGGCGGTTTCTCCAAATTATGTGCAATGGGGAAAGGTAAATTAGGGGTGCTCTGAGCACTGTGGATGGTCGCTTACTGACTTAGAGTGGAACCATCCCTCCTGTTCTTGGCAGCTCACCTGTAAAACAGGTAACTGGGGAAACCAATATTTGCTTTGCATTCAGTAATGAGTCAAGCGTTTAGGATTCGCTGTCTGCACAACAAAGTCCTATTGATAAAAACAAAACCGATCTCTGATCCTGAGGGCTGCCTTTGTAAGCAGCCACACAGTATTTACTGAGCAGATGCCTAGATAACAAGGGATCTGTATGTGCCCGTGCTTTAACTCTGTGTTAAAGGATTCAGCCATGTCCGCGGCACAGATATATTCACTACAGGGAAGTCTGTTAAGAAACGTATAGGTTTTGGAGTAAATATTTTCATATGTGTTTTCAGACAAGTGGAATAGCTATAAAAAACTTTAACTGTAACAAAAGAAAACATTGGACAAGATCCTCTTATAATTAATATGTACAATCAGGCAAAGCTGCACGTAGCACAGTCTGGTGTGTGGTTTCCTAACGCGTGATCGTTAAACCTCGTATTATTGCCGTCTGGGTTCATGCAAATATTCTCGTATTTGTGGGAAAAATTGGAGGGGGGTGGGGTGTTAAGAGTTTACAAGTTTCAGGCAGACAAACAGAAAACAGGTCTTAATTTAGACCAAAAAAAATTAAACCGCTGAAATGGCTGGCATTTTGCGGCACGGTAATAGGGGTTTGATACTAGCACTGCTACGGAGAGGTTTGGGGGCTTTCAAGAGCAGAGTCCTGAACGCAAGCCTGTAGTTTAGTTTTGCTGCGGTTAACGTGTAGTCTTTCCCGTTGTATTTTCTGTATCCAGGTGGATTGCGTACGAGGGATGTAACTTTTTGGGAAAGCAGATTCTGCTGGAGCCCAGTGAGATTTCAAACTGGAACGAATACAGCGGCTGGAAAGTAATTGGCTCTCTTCGTCCTGTGAAGCAGGTACTGTAAGGCTCTATGAGGACAATTTGGGTTTTTTTGGACAGGGATTAGTACACAAGTATCAGCTCTACCACTAAGTATAATGGTGTGCATTGTACTCCTTAAATCAGGCCAAATGGTAACAGCCAGAAGGGCCTACTGGAAGATTACTGAAGCAGAACATTCCTCTAGTGGCAGTTACTGAGATCTATATTAGGCTCCCAAAGGGAAATAATCCCTAGTTTCTTGGAGCCAAGTTTTGTTTTTCTGAATGGCTCATTAGCATGTTCTGTAGATGCTCAATTTTTACATTTTTGCCGTAGAACAGTAACAATGAGAAAACCAATTCTTCATTGGCTTGTTTCATAATCAACCTAAATGGAAGCAAGAGCAAATTCTATTGTGCTGTAGCCTTGATTTCCAAAAGAAGCAAAGTTTATGCAGTCTCAGCAGGTTTCCCCTCTCTGCCTCACTCCCAAGTAATGGCAATTTCAGTCTCGTTCCAAGATTCAGGTCTCAAAACCACAAAGTTCTTAGGAACTTTGTGAAAGGTAGCTGGAAGAAGCAAGCCTGAGATAAATGTCCCTCATTCAAGGAGGAGCAGGTACAATTCTGCTTCTCTGCCTTTCCAAGACGCATGATGTAATCAGTGACACGCATAAGCTCCAAACCACTCAAAGCACGTGTTACCGTGTGCCCGGTCACACAACTGTGGGAGGGCAGCGTCCGGGCAGATAGGACAGGGGAGTGTGGCAGGAATGTGAGCAGTAACGCCACTGGAAAAGAGGTTTTTTGTTAGCTCTGCTTCTCACAGAACAACTTGCTTCCGCTTAGTGGTAAACGCTGCTTTATTTTTAAACATTAGATTCAACTGGGGAAATGCTGGAGCGAACAAAAATAATCGTCTTTAGTTATGCATTATCTACTCCCCCACCCTGAAAAGTAAAGGATTTTTTTTTTTCTTGCCCTCACCAACAATTCGTTAGTCTAAGAAGCTGACAGCTCCCTGCAATTTTTGGATCTCATTTTGGCTTTGTTTTTGCAAATAATGAAAATAATTTGTGCTGACCTTAAAACCAGAATTCTCTCTTCAACCAGCAATCTGAAGAGCTTTTATATTTGCTAGCATCCTTTTTTTACGCGGCAACAGCGAGTAGCGTTGCAAGGCCCGCTTTAGCTACTTTGCAAAACATTTGAAACTCGTGCAAAATGAGACACAAAAATTTTGCTCAGTGACAAGGAAGGGATCATATTATGAAGTAAAGAATAACTGTACGCTATACTAATGCACATTAGTTTACAGATGCTTGGTGGGAAGAGAGGCTTTATTGTATCTTAGAGTTTGTTTTAATATGACAAAAAAGGAGATTCAAAGCTCCCAGAAGAAAGACTATGCTTGAGTTGGGGTTCCAGGAGAGCTGCCCTTTATGACTCGCTGCTCTGTATTTGCACCACCATCAATGAGTAACAGAGCAAAAACTCAAACCCTGTGGTAGCCCTACAAAATCTCCTTATTTTTTTGAGTAAACTGAGTAAACAGGGATGTTGAGTCAGGACCCCGGTTTCCATGTATGTTCACAAGCAGTGGTGTGACTCTCTGCCATCTGTGCCGGTTCGTGGCGGTTGAAGTCGCTGGATAGGTGACTCAGTAAGTTTTGTGTCCTGAGAATAAAAAGCTTGGGGAGTACAGCCCACTTACTGGCCTTGGAATGAGCGAAATGTGCTGAACTAGAGATATTTGCATGTCATAGGAATTAGTTCTGTAGACATAAATACTTTTTTAAAAAAGAAAAAACCTATCTGCCATGGCTGCTCACAGCTGTCTGGCTGCATATGCTGCTGCTTCACGTGCACGTTGGTTTCCAACAAACAAACTATTGAACATCTTCGTCTGAAACTGGAAATGGAACAGAGACTTTAGAAAACTGATGGAAGACGGAGGCAGGGGGGGCATTCTTATGTCAGCTTTCTTCATCTCTGTGTCGTAACTATCTTCCTTCACGCCATTTCAGCCGGCAGTGTACCTCAGAGTGAAGAACCGAGCCCAAGGTAAATATCTGACAGCGGCTGGAAGCCTAACAGATATAAGAGCAATGTCAGTGTGTGCGTCACCATACAATGGCAAGAATACCCAGATCTGGCACTACTGTCGTGGACTCTTCAAGTCCAAGGTGAGTTTCCAGATGCTGGAAGTTGGGTGGGTTGTGTCACCTGCTGTCCTTTCACCTTCACTTCTTGCTTTTACTGCAGGCTAGCGCTAACACCAGCATAGCTTTTGGCTTCTCCCACGCATCTTAAACCAAAACTCTTGTAACCTACTTCCTCCTCCTCCGATGTGTAGACATATTTGATCTGCCTGGTTTTGTCTAAAGTCACAAGTTTAAGTTTATTCCCTCTTTAGAGTTAAGAATTTCTCTGAAAAGTACTATGCGAAGAAAGTTAAGTGATTTTGTATTAATGCTACCCTTGTTAGTCTGTTATTAATATAAAAAGCTGGTGATTTAATATAAGAAACGCCTGAAGTACCAAAGACCGCCACCTTTGATCAAGCAGCTGGTCCGTTGCTGAACAGTCTGCTCCTAGCTTGCTTGCCAGGCCTGTTACCCCCCGCAGCACAATTACTGCAGTGCGCTCGGTGCCCGAAACAGAAACAAGTCGGACACAGAACAGAGGCTTTGGGGCCTGGATCTCACTTTGCTTCTTGTTTCTTAGGCTAACAACGCCTGTCTGGATGTCATTGGTGGCAGAGATGTGCCTGGGGCCAAAGTCACGCTCTGGACAGAACACAGGAAGGACAGGCAGAGGTGGAGACTCAACAAGGATGGAACCATCAGTTCATACCTCAGTGAACAACTGGTGCTTGATATTAAAGGTATTTAAAAAAACCTAAACCTCACATGTGCTAAGTGCATTTTTTGATTAAGCTTAATTGCTGTATTCTAGCTCTTTTTGTACTTAAGGTTAAATACTGAATCCTATCTTTCCCGTTGGGTTTATGTCCAGTTGCTTGACAGTGGGACAAGAAACAACAGGGCAGGGGGAAACTGGACTCTTTTGATCCAGAGGTTTATTTGGATCAGATCAACTGTTCTACTTGAGGGAGTTCAGCAGCGCTGATGGCAAGAAATGCCAGTTACAGAAGACAAAATGGTGAAGGGAAAGCAACCATGGAATAGTTGTGGCTCAAAAAGAGAAAAGTGCTCACCCCTCATGTTTTCAGGCTGGTTAAAATTGTCATTGCTCAATCCAGATGGTTTGGGTTGGAAGGGACCTTAAAGACCCCACGGGCAGGGACACCTCCCACCAGACCAGGTGGCTCACAGCCCCATCCAACCTGGCCTTGAACACTTCCAGGGATGGGGCAGCCACAGCTTCTCTGGGCAACCTCTGCCACTGCCTCACCACCCTCACCAGGAAGAATTTCTGCCTAATATGTACTCTAAGTCTTCCCTCTTCCAGGTTAAAGCCATTGCCCCTTGTCCTGTCACTCCATGCCCTTGTCAAAAGTCCCTCCCCAGCTTTCCCAAGGTCTCCTCGGAGCCTTCTCTTCTCCAGGCTGAACAATGCCAACTCTCTCAGCCTGTCCTCACAGCAGAGGTGCTCCAGCCCTCGGATCATCTCCGTGGCCTCCTCTGGACTCGCTCCAACAGGTCCATGACCTTCCTGTGCCGAGGACGCCAGAGCTGAAGGCTGTACTGCAGGGGGGGGTGGTCCCAGTCCTTCTAATTACCCACCATGGTAGAACAACCTCACTGGGGAATGCCTGTTCCTCACAATTTGTTCCAGCCCTGCTGTGAGCGCTAGGGTTTTATCCCTAGGGAGAGGTAGCGGGACAGTGACTGGTTATGAGGTTGGGGGCTCTGGTGCTGTTTTCTCAGACAAAAGGCCTGCGTACATTACTTGATGGCCTAACGCCCCTGCAGGGCTTACAGACCAGGGTAAGGGCATGTCCCCCAAGTGAAGTCATCAACCTTTCCACTGCATGTCCCACTGGCCGTTACACATCTGACCTCTGCAGCTCAAACTTACTGAGAATGAATTTTCAGTGATGGTGAACTTAAGAGAGCATTCCTGGCTGCCAGAACTGACTTTAACCACTGTTACTAATTCATAAATCGTTACTACAAAGCCATTAAATGCCACTGGTGGCAACTCTTCCAGTATCAGAGAGCTGTGCTGCCCCGGTTACTGCAAAAATATAACGTTGAAGGCTGGCGTGGTGGGATAGCACTTGATAACTCTTTAGAACACTTGTTTCTTTCAGTGGATTTTTATTTATGGTATAATGATAAAAAATGCACTGTCATTGCTGTGCTACGTGTACCCAAAAGAGGAAATTTTACTTCCTACGTTTGTGGTTAAAATGGATATGCTACATCAAATAATCTCAGGTGAATCTGCGTATTTCTAGTAGAACAATATGCACCTTAAAAATGCAGACACGTAGCGGGCGCTCGCTGCCTGCCAGAAGCAGAATCTCCGCAGAGGTGCTGTTTCTGGGCACAAAGGTACCTGTGCGGACGCGGGGTTGTGGTGTGCTCTGCTTCGGCACTGGGGGAGCTCCTCACGGCCTCAGCTCACAAGTGACCCTTGGAAGGAGACACACACAGACAGAGGCGGAGGGGCAGATATATGGAATTTCTATTTTTCAGCTGATTTTCTTAGTCATACTTCTTACGGGTTATGCATAGACTTTTCTGAGCATTTCTTTATAAAATTTTCCCTCATGCTTTTGTTTTGTTTTGTTTTGAAGGAGGAAATTATTATGACAAGAACCACATCATTATGAATCAGCTGAGAGATGACAAACATTCACAAAAATGGGATATTGAAATATTGTGAGTAAAACCCACGACATGGGTGGGTTATTAACACCTAGAGGGGGAAAGAAAAAAAAATAAACTACTGAAGTCACACACCACTGGAACCTTAAGCAGCAACTCCTCTCTACTTTCCTTCATACGAAGCACCAGCTCCTAAACCAACTGAATTTTGCACGAAGCTGATTCTTTAGAGGCCACCCCTATGCAAGTCACTCCTACTCTTCATCTGAAGTAGTAAAAATAAAATGCAAAAGATTAGGCAGAAGTCTTGCAGGACAGGAACTGCGAGGGATAACAGGGGAAAGGCTCTTTAGAAACGTCGTCTTTACCTTCCTCTCAAACGGATGGAAGCTTGCTGAAGAATGAATGCACTGATGAGCCTGGAAGAGGTCGAGCTGGACTTTTTCTGTCTCAAGTGAAACTATTTAGGCTCTAAGCGCTGCTGAAGCTCAAATCATCTCTCTTGCTAAAATGCAATTTATTTTGTTCAGAAAGACAGCTTTGAAGGGGAATTAATTACCAGCTCAGCATGTGAAACAAAGCAATAGAGAAAGCCGGACTTTCACCCCCTTGATGTTACTTGTAGGCCTTTGTCTTCATTTCTTTTAACAGTACCAAATTCCCAGATTCAGGAACTGGTTTTGCTGACCCACGGCCTGTTTCCAACCCATGAAATGGTGAGTTATCACTGCGGATCTCCTTTAAGGTGGAGCCATCGCTGTACGTCTCAAAAGAGAATAAACGGTCCTGGGTCAGGCTAGACTTCTACAAGGGCTAGCTGCAGTTACAGCACTCACGATTTTAACTCTAGCTGTATTTTGTTGCGACGTCTATAGGTTAATTTAATACAGCGTAATTTGGTCTTGAAACCATGTCTTCCTTCAGAGAAATAATTCACCTCTGTATGTATTTTTCAAAGGTGCTAGCAGCCTGCACTTCAACGCTTGCTCAGTGTTCAAAGAACAGTGTAACAACGTCTTAACGTTACTGTGGCTCATCAACAACGTGTGCATCTTAGCCCAAAGGACTAAGGGGTCTTAGGACTAAGGCTAGACTAAGACTAACGGGTCCAGACCTTGCCGTGCCGGTGCTTTCCTCTATTTCAGGACTACGCAACCGGCCTACAGAACTGCAGGCAGTTGTAGGACTGACATGGAAAAAAAAAAACAAAACACACCAACCTTGACATCACTGGTAACTTCATTTGATTTCAGCATCACTACATCCATCTACTTAATTGGAAATGTAATTTTTTTTTTCCTTATTTGTATATTCAGGGCATGTATTTCTATAACTATTTAAAGAGTTTTAGGTTAGCTAAAAAGACAGATGTTTTAGTTTCCAAAAGCTGTAACTATTCCAGTTGTGCGTTCAAATGGGATTCATCCCCAAACAAATAAAAACACATAACCCTAAGTTTGCCACAGAAAAATATATGGATGTCTATTTTTGTACGAAATGGAGTTCTATATAGTACTATTTAAAAAAACCCCCACGACTATCTCCTCTTGCACTTACTATTTTACCTTCTAAAATTATCCTAAATCTGCTATTTAAGTAACAGATCTTCAAATGTATGTATATATTTTTCCAAATAAAGCACTTGTTTAGCTTTTTTTATGTAAGTCGGTATATCGAGCGTTCTACATGACATTTTAAAAGCCTGTGTAAAAAGTTTGAGTCTTTTAAACCAAGAACGACTGCCAGTGTTACATAACAAAGTAAAGCGGGCTTTTGTACGCAAGAGACCTTGAATGTAAAATGCTAAGCCATGTATATTTTAATTGTATAAAAACTTTTTTCTAGGAGGAACATTCTGCTTGTTGGTTTCTTTTTAAACAAACTAAGTACAACACTAGTTTTTAGCAGATGTCAAGCACATTCCTGTAAAATATTTCTTTTCCAATGGACAAAAAAGGGATCGGTATATTAAATATCTGACTGTGCTGTTGCATATTAAACACTGATAGTCACGTAGTAAAATAACAGCACTGCTCCCATCAAAACCCACTCAAGTCGGCATTGAAGATCCAGATTCCAGTTGCAGGTTTGGGTTACTTTCACATTAAATTGGTGCTGGGGGAAGGAGAGGTTAAATATTGTTTGTTTATTCCAGTGGTGGCAGCATCTGAGAGGAAAAAGGGGTTTTTTCTTGGGCCAAGTCTTACAGACACGGCTTTTATAGAAAAGCTTTTGTTCTCTCAGAGCAAACAAACAGAACAAACAAATGGGTTTTCTTGCTGGTTAACTCTACAAATGACAAACAAAGGTCCTGGAGCCTGCTCCATGTCTACCTTTAGCTGTTCTCAACCATCAAGGCACATAGCCGGAGGAAAGGGGATACCACAGCACGCGTGTTCCACTCGGCGACTTCATCCAGCCACAGACATGGAGCTGAGGCTCATGGACAACGACCCGTCTTACCTGGTTTTCCCTGATCCCCATTTTCCCAAAGCTAGGGAAAGAAAAGTAACATTTGGCACCAGAAAGTAGCCAAGTCATACGTATTGCAATGCTTTGTTGGCCAGCACTACAAACCAAAGGCTAGATGCATAAAAAAGTAATTTAATAAGCCTTTTTCTCTTAAGAGATTCTTAACAGCCAGAAATACTACTTACAGGAGCAGCTAATTCACAAAAGCATCAAAGAACTTCAATTAGACATTCAGTCCATAGTGACAAGGCGAGGTTTTCTTTCTCTTCGTCTGAGCTAAGGTTAAGCTCTTTAACAGCAACAGTGCTGCTACTCCAAATCTGCTTCAGTGCATCCAAGTAGGACAAAGGAAACCGCAGGCCATGAGTCTGCTGGGGGAGGAGGAAATTAGGAAAAAAAAAACGAACAAAAAACCAAACACCACCCACGCACACAAACCCCACTTTATTACACGACTGTGTATTAGGCTCCAGGTACTGATCAGCAAGTGTATATACATATATATATATATATATATGTGCTCCTTTTATCTGCTGGTATTTCCAAGAGCATCCTCCAAAAGATGCCGTCTTATCCTGCCACCTGTCTTTTAACAGAAAAATAGCTGGAATCTCTTGCGTGTTCTAGCACACCTTATGAGGTAGGGAGGCTTAGGGTGCGTGACTTCCTCATCTGGTTTCCACACTAATTAATGAAATAAACAACTTTAAATTTACACTCTTGCCTAACTCTAGCCATTATTTTTGGAGGGCCATAGAACTTACTTTCTATCATCGGCCACATGCGGTCTTTGGTTATAGTCTGACAGCCCGACAGAGGACCTCCAGTACCACGGCTGGAGTCTTTCAGGGCAGGAAGGTATGGATTTTGAGCTTTGCGCACACTGTACAACCTCACCTACCTGTATTCCCGACTCTAGAGCACCAATGAGATTTACCTTAAAAGGTAAGTAACTGTCAGGCAAAAAAAAAAAGCCTTGCTGTAATTACTGAGACAAGATCAGGCTGTAGGCTGGTTGGCCTCTATGGCCTATTTGTGCAGAGTTGTCTTCAAGTGTTTCAGGTCACAGCCCTCAGACAGAGCCTCGTACTACCATAAAGTGGAACAAAAAGTTCCACTCTTCAGGAATGTTTATAACTTGAGCAAAAGCCCATTGTACACGCTGAGTAAGAATGGAGATGAACCATCTGCAGCCTTATTAACAATATAAAAGTTCCCTCCTTACGTTTCAGTAAGGAAAAGGGAGTGCGCTTTACTCCCAACGCTGACACACACACACACACACACACTCCCCCGCCAAAACGACTGCCCTCATCCTGCGGTCTATGTTCCAGCAGATACAGAATCCAGCATGGGTTCGGTGTGGCATAAATCTGGCGCAGAAGGCACAGCGATCTCTGCCACTACTGAGCGCATGTGAGCATATCCCGCAGCCTTGCTGAAGGACACGGGCGCAAGAGCCTTCTAGCCCCTCCGGCAGCTTTGCTAGCTCGGACATAAGGCATGGGCAAGAAATCCTGTTAACATTTAATTATGCCTGAGATTACATTCCTTTTAGTTCCACTATCGATGGCCTCAGCACAGTGCCAGGTACTGTGGGGATGGGCAGAAATGCTTTGGGCGCTGAGGAGTACAGCAGGACCCAGGCCCCCACTAACATCCCAGTCGAGCTCATCATCTAAAGCAGCAAAACCCAACGTGGCACTGGGGCTTTTGGTGTGTGTTTGTGGGAACAAACCTGCGATGTGCCCTCCTCACTAGTAGGATCCTCTTCTGTCCCCATCATGTGAGTGTCTCGCCTGTTCTTCAAAGAATGATACACGTAAACCATTTCTCTGCGAATTTCATCCTAAAAGACAGGAGGAAGAAAACAGTTAGCTACGAGCCACAGCCTCAAATTCCTCTCACTCGCGTGACAATGTTAGCTCCTGAATTCTGGAGTCCATCGTTACATCAGTGAGGGCAATTCACCTTCCGAACTGAATGATCCAACAGCCATCTACTACAGCACTACGGGAGTCTCCAAAACACCTCTGAAAATTTATTTACAACCTATAATCCTCTGCCTTAATACTGGCCTCACAGGACTGATGCTGTATAGAAAACATGCCATTTAAGGTGCACCTCCTAGAAGGTCTTCATGAACAAACGTGCATCAATAAATTTCCATTCTCGTACTGATCTGTCTCTTAAAAAAAAAAACCCTCATGGGCCTGTTGTTAGCATTCCTTGCTCAAAGCCGTGCAAACCAACTCAGAGCTCTGCGGGCAGGGCTCACACTTGAATTTGTGGACACAAGTCTTGCATGTGTGCTGTCATTCAGGGTTTACCTGTGTGACCTCAGAAGGCGAGGCAGCAATTACAAAAACAAAAAAAGCTTCCAAAACCTACAGTCTCACAGCAGTATGGACCCAAATAAAATGGAGGCGAAAAATCAGACAGGGTATTCTTTTCTTGGAGGGGACCATTTTACGTGTGCAAAAAAAAATTGTACAAGATTGTCCGTCCCACCCCCTTTTTTTTTTTTCTCTTTAATTAGCACAGCAGAACAAACCTTTGTTGCTAAGAAGTAGTCTGAACACAACATAATCCAAGATGCCAGCATCTATTCTGCAGAACAACTTAGCAGTGCCGCTAGCACTCATGTTGGGACAAAGGTAACTTGGAAGTGAAGACTAAATGCAACCACAGTCAGCAGCAGCAACCAAGAGAATTCTCTCTCTTGAGGAAACCTATTTTAATAATTTATTCATGCTTTTAAATACAAAGAATAAATTGTCAAGAGCTATAGAGGCCATGGAGCAGCTGTGCTGATCTAGCTCATCTAACCTCAGCTAAAAGCCAGTCACCTACCGTACAGACTCACAGACCGGCTCTAGTTCTGTAGCTCTCCTCCAGAAGGTAAGGACGCGTTGGATTTACTACTGCTCGACGACAACACCAGCAGCTCCCAACAAACCCCAACCACCCTTTGAGATCAGAGCAACAGCTCACGTACCTCACATTCCCCACCCCAAGCATACGAAGGTGGCTTCGTTATACTTACAGAATGCTCTTGATCTGGTTCCACTGTAATGATAGCATGATCTCGAAACTGCAGTCTGATTTTGCTATCTATTTTTGGCAATTTCCCACCTAAGAAAAACAAGTTGTCCGTTAAAAAGGAAGGAAACCGGACAAACGGTGCAAATTGAGCCCTCCGTGCGTGACCCACTCGCTTCTGGCTAGATTTTTTGTTAACCTTCCTTTCAACACCCACGTGTTCTCAAACTTGGGGGGGCAGGGGAGAGGTTGGTTTTCTTTTTTTAATTCTCTCACCTTTACAGTCTACAAATAGCTGTAATAAGAGCAAACTAGAGCATAAGGACAAATTCTACCAGTTAAACACTCTCAGTACACAGTGGTTTATTAAAGCTGCCAATTTCAGTCTAGGATAACTTTTATTTCACTCCGAGACGTCATCTCTTCCGCTACACACAGGGAATTAACTGACTGAGGTGTGCAAATGCACAACCTGAAGCTGATGTTAGACTGTAATTTTCGCCTACAATAAAATATCAAAGTCCTAAATTAGCAACAGCTCTGCCATCGCATCAGCCAGTTTTGGTAACGTCAAAAATCTACCTGGAGTCAAAGGATCAGAGTCACATCCCAAGCAAGGTGGCAACCGGTTCATAATAAAGTCCTTCTTCATGTCAGATGATCTCAGTTCTCTGGTGTTTTCCAGACGGTCTGCAAGTCTTCTCAAAAGGCTACTCAGTTTTTTTGTCGAGTCAGCTATATCCACCTGCTAAATATTCACACAGAGTTGCTCTCACATGAATTGAAGCTAAACAGCCTAGCCTAAAGAGCAAGAGGTGCAGTAATGCAGCGAAAATCTGGACACTCCTTTTACCTTTGCAAAGGGTAATGTTTTTCTCCCAAAACAACAAACTTTTTCTTTCTTTTGCGCATTCCCCACGAGCTGTTCACACACCAAAGCTCACTTTCCCTCACTCTGGGGCTACCCGCAATGCGCAAGGACTTGCAAGGGTAGTTGCAAGAGACGCTTGTTCCTTCTGCGTGCCGATGGGCTGATCAGCAGCACACCTGGACTACCATAAAGACATCACTGAACAATTTACAGCTTTGCTAACTTTTAAAGATTCAAAAGCTTGGCCTGACAGGAACTATGCCTGTCTGACAGCTCCAAAGCAAATACCACTACTTTTAGAAGGAACCAAGCCAGACAAGGACACTGCGATACAAAAGAAAGGCAGTGCAATGAATTAGGCAACGCTTCAGGTGGAGCAAACCTCAGAACAGAGCATCCTGAAGACTTCAAAAGAAGCGGTTGTGTGCTAGACAAGGTAGCGCCATTGCATAGAGCTTTCGGAACAGATCAACAAGAGACATGCTTGCCTCAGTGCTGAAGTTTCAGTTGGATGCACTATTATTACCTCAGTCCCAACTACTTACCATAAGCAGTTGCCTTGGTATGCTTGTCCGCAGCGCCACATCTTCTTTTGCTGTATCAAACACAAGGCCAGGAATTACATCCAGTAAAAAGTCTCCCCAAGAGCTGAAGGACAGGAAGAAAACAGAAAAAAAAAAAAATTACTAAGTTGCACTGAAATAAAAGAGACATCTTAACTGATGTCAAGGCCTGGAAACGTTGTGCTCCAATTCCAAATCTGCTTTGTTCAGATGGAACTTGGCCCTTCCCTTACCACTCTAGTCCCATGCAACAGCTCACTCTCACCCCAGCTGTAGGTGTCCCCTCCCTACCTTCAGGCCAGCGGCACTCCTACAGAGGGAAGGAACCAGCGTGCGAAGGGTCCAGTTTGTTCTGATTGAGGTGCTTGCCATTTACCAGTGGATGCAACTTAAAGCTGACCTCGGGGAATGAAGAAATTCTTACCGGAGCCATGGAAGGCTCTACAGCAGGACCTGGACAGGCCGGATCGATGGGCCGAGGCCAACTGTACGAAGTTCAACAAGGCCAAGTGTCAGGTCCTGCACTTGGGTCACAACAACCCCGTGCAGCACTACAGGCTTGGGGACGAGTGGCTGGAAAGCTGCCTGGTGGAGAAAGACCTGGAGGTGTTGGTCGACGGCCGGCTGAACGTAAGCCAGCAGTGTGCCCAGGTGGCCAAGAAGGCCAACGGCATCCTGGCTTGTATCAGAAATGGTCCCAGCAGGACCAGAGCAGTGATCGTCCCCCTGTACTGGGCACTGGTGAGGCCACACCTCGAGTGCTGTGTTCAGTTCTGGGCCCCTCACGACAAGAAAGACCTTGAGGTGCTGGAGCGAGTCCAGAGAAGGGCAACGGAGGTGGTGAAGGGTCTGGAGCACAAGTCTGATGGGGAGCGGCTGAGGGAGCTGGGGGGGTTTAGCCTGGAGAAGAGGAGGCTGAGGGGAGACCTGATCACTCTCTACAACAACCTGAAAGGAGGGGGTAGCGAGGCAGGGGTCGGGCTCTTCTCCCCAGTAACGCGCAATAGGACAAGAGGAAATGGCCTCGAGTTGTGCCAGGGAAGGTTTAGATTGGATATGCATTGGCACAGGCTGCCCAGGGAAATGATGGAGTCACCATCCCTGGTGGCATTTAAAAGACGTGTAGACATGGTGCTTAGGGACAGGGTTTAGTGGTGGACTTGGCCACGCTAGGTTTATGGTTGGACTCAATGATCTTAAAGGTCCTTTCCAACCTAAACAATTCTATGGTTATTATCCAACCACATGCACATCGAGCCTCACTGCACACAATGAAGTGTGTGGGGTTGCACCATTTACCATGCTTTTGAGACACTTACTTACACTGAAGGAGGAAATGTACCCAGGGTTATCAAATCCAACATGGCATCAGTTGTAGCTTTGCTACAAACTTAATGACGACCCCAGGAATAAGACCTCTACGTATCTCTACAAGGATTTCAATGATACCTAACAGGCACCTTGTAGGTGTCTGGCTTGTGTTAAAGCCCCATTCTTAGCCTGAATACTTTAAAACAAAAAAAAAAATTGCCCTTTGATCTCTGTGCTTCTGTTCCCCAATTGTAAGAATAAACTAGAGGAGGGGAGGGAGAACTCCTGCCTGCACCTTCTTTGCCTAGCTTGAGTCAACCTCATCAGGAACAGGCATGCCGCTCACACAAAAGTGCTGTCCTGTCCATGCACGACCTCTCTCCCTACCACATCCTCACCAGCTGGTTTAATGGGCCAACAACCAGGGCAAGTGCCCAGCATCGGAGGCTGCCAGCAGACTCTCACCCAACTAGGGCAGGCAGTACCGCAGGGCCTCTCCTCCAATCATCTACACCTCACCCTCTGCTCTTGCTCTCCCTCAGCATTCCCGGTTTTCAGCACCGATCTCTAGACACTGCGTTAAAAAAAAAAAAAAAAAAAAAAAAACAACCTCCCTAACACACAAAGAAGAAAAA
>NW_009627145.1:2508-3308 GCF_000690535.1 Cariama cristata | reverse complement strand
AAAAAAAAAAAAAAAAAAAAAAGACTAGCCTCCTGCACAACAAATGAAGTCAAACACCCTTTGCAACAGCAGTCAACGCTTACAGAAAATAACTTTTTTTTTCTTTGGGTTTTTTTTGCCTTCTCAATAAAAAAAACAGAACATGAGTGTAAATTAAAAATCAGCTGAACCCAACTTTGAGTGGTTTCACCTTAACCCTCTCTCCAACTTGGAGGACTGGCCACATGAAGAGTTACCAGCAGCACTGACATCCCGGGCTTCCAGAATGGTAGAGCTGGTGGTTAGAGATTCATCTTCCAATCACCTAGAATATACCCAAACTTGTTCTGCCCGGTTTGGCGGTTAACAGAAATCCTTCTCATCTCCTAACTCAGGCCAATGACTCCAAACCCAGCATGTGAGAGGCTGATGAGGTGGCAGCAGCATTTCCCTGGGTGATGACAATGTTTCGGTGGGCACAAGGATCAGATGTGTGTCAAAGGAAAACTGACTTGCATGCACAGGGTAGGAGATGAAAAACACAGATAAACAGAAAATATTTGCAAAGGAAGAATTGGCAGTGAGTCTGTCGGAATAGGTGTGAGTGACTATCAAATGCCGGAGAAAACACGATGAAAGAGTAACTCACGACTCTTTATCTGTTATGAAACGAACGGTGAGAGATTTTTTTCAACACAACAGTGAGCTTGCAGTTGTAACATTATCTTCCACGTTAAAGTCTACAGCTGGTAAATAATAAAATAACCACCTGAAAAGCAATCAAGCTTGCTGCATGAAAACATGGCAAACAGGTGCTTGAA
>NW_009627145.1:0-2321 GCF_000690535.1 Cariama cristata | reverse complement strand
TAAACCCCCAAACTTCCATTGCTGTTACCTGAACAGTAGCTTAGATTCTGTTACTGACAGCAGGGCACATATATAATAGTGGGGTACCTATACACACCTATTCCATGTCACCACATCCCTATCCCTGTATTACTCACAGAAAAACAAACCACACAAGGATTAAATAGAATGAACACAGAAAAAAAAAAAAAAGCTAAGCAGAGCACATTACAAGGTGGTTCTGTTTTGGTTTTTTTTTTTTTAAGAAACAGGACATGACTTCATTGACACATCAGTTTCAGGTCCGTACTATTCACACACATCATTTGGCAGAGGAAAGCCATTTTCAGAAAAGCCATACAGAAAAAAAGGTAAAGAATAATTAGAATAATTACTTGTTTTGGTAGGTACTGATGGTCACGTGTGTAGAACAGGAGATCCCAAGAGGAGTGTCAGCTTGGTGAATAGTCCCTCTTGGGAAGTACAGTAAGTCACCTGGCTGCAAGAAAATGTAAGAGAACTGATATATTTAGGGCACCTGCTCAAACCTTATTGTAGTCAAAATAGAGAAAATACTCTCCGAGCAGACTGACAACATATATTCTTTCAAATGGCAAAATAGATTCTCCATTGTACACTCTAAGAAGATAAAATAAAGCACTCTAAGCCAGAAGTCCGATACGTTAAACTTTCCAACTTCCCATCAGTATTTACCCAACACCTGTCTGAAAACACAAAGCAAGTTTTTAACATTATAGAACACACACGCTCCAACTCGGCTCCGTAAAGGGGACAAAGAAGCAGCTCAGATGAACGTGCTGACAATACAGCGGGCTAGCAGAGGAGCAGTGCAATGTGAATTTGGTCAGATCCCATCAAAAGAAAAGGCCAGTATTCCACAAGAAAAGCCAAATATTCTATAAAGATGGTAATCTGTTACAATACTGTCGTCTGAAATTTTCAGTTAAAACACTGAAGAGACAAGTATAACCTTCCTCCTCCCTATCTTTCTTCTCACCTATCTACAGTAAATGTCCACACTCATTAAAATTTAGATTAGGAAAGTCAAGAGAGAAGTGCAAAGCACATGAAATTACCTCCAGGAAGGAAAAAATCTATTTACTCACGGTTTCTCTTATAAACATCTATATAGTTGGATAGCACAAAGAGAAAATTCATAAAGCAACAATGATGAAATTTGCTTCCATTTTAATTTTACCTTTCCTTAAATTTGGTCACAGCACCTACTTCTAAGAGCCTACCGAACTAACACAGATATATTTCAAGTGACTACTACTTCATTTTTCACTGAATTGAAAGGTCTCTTTAGATTATGAGGTTTCACAGGACTTGGCAAGATCAAGTCTCTTTATCCATTTATAACAACCTGTAAAGCACCACAGAGCAGCTACGTACGATTTACTCATTCCGAAGCAAGCCCCTCTCTGCCATTAATAAACTGCCTTCCTTACCAGCGCAGGGACTACACTAACCAACTCTGCCATTAATAAACTGCCTTCCTTACCAGTGTAGGGACTACACTAACCAACCAAGAGTATTTTGAATTCTCTTCACTTGCTACGTTTCACATCCCCAGCAAGAAACAAATGGAGGGAGGGTCGCATAGGGGAAGGGTAAGAGCCCTGAACACCTACCAGAGTGATGACAAACTAGTGTGAAAAAAAAGAAATTATTTCATGCTGGAGCATTCCATGCCTCCCACGAAGAAGCCAGGATCATGATTTTTCAAAGCCATCTTCACTGCAAAGACCGACTCTTGTTCATCTTATCTGCTAGGTAGTCTCATCAACATCATTCACATGAGCCAGCAAGCACAACGCTCTTCAATTAAAATAATCCCATCTTATCTGCTAGGTAGTCTCATCAACAACATTCACATGAGCCAGCAAGCACAACGTTCTTCAATTAAAATAATCTGAATCTTCACAGATTCCAAGCGGTAACACCCAGATTGGGGCAGGACAGAGCATTTGACAAGAAACAACATGGATCTGATCCCTTTGCTCCCTTCTTACTTCTGAATTGGAAGAAGGAGGGGCAGAGAGGGGAGAAGTACCAGCAAATTAAATGGAAAATCATACATGATGAAGGCTAGATAGCCGGCTACCAAATAAGCTCTGTGCTTGACACCAGTAACAAACCAGTCACGGTCACAGCCTGTTACAGTGTCACCAGTGTGGGACCTTACACACAAAGCAGCCGGCTGCGTGGTTTGGGGGGGAGGGGAGACCCCCGCCAATATAGCCGGTAACTGGGCCATTTGTTCCAAACTGCCCAAGGACGGCAGAGTGTAGACAGAAATGCAAAAAAGGACAAAGGAA
>NW_009627144.1:317-7006 GCF_000690535.1 Cariama cristata | reverse complement strand
A
Source organism: Cariama cristata (assembly GCF_000690535.1). Classification (NCBI taxonomy): domain Eukaryota; kingdom Metazoa; phylum Chordata; class Aves; order Cariamiformes; family Cariamidae; genus Cariama; species Cariama cristata. The sequence goes on along the minus strand of NW_009627144.1, from coordinate 7,005 downwards.
CACCTGCCCTGGGAAGCCGGTGTCGTGACATCTGGTGATAGAAGCCGGCACGTGCAGCCATGCCAGGTCTGGCCGGGTTGTGCCCTGCAAGTCTGCTGGAGGCAAAGCCTCCCGGCCTCTCCCTTCCCGCAGCACCCAAGAGGTACGTAAAAGGAAAAATTACTTCTGTGGTGACCTGGCTACATAACCCATCAGAGAGCGAACAACCTTTTCTCTCCTGGCCCTGGAGCCAGGAGGCTTTTGCCAAGCTCACAGGCAGTGGGAAGGGGGGGGTGGTTCGGGGCAGGGCGAAGCAGCAGCTCCCCACTTTTGCCAGCACAGACCTGGTGGGGAGCAGGCTCAGCCCCTTCTCTCCTGGGGCAGCCTCGCAAGCTGGCAAGGAGGGGTGCGTGCCTGCCGGTGGAGCAGCCCTTTCCCACCTCATGGATGCCACGGTGGCTTGGGGAGGGGGCACGGGGCTGGTACCCAACAGGGCTCACCACGTAAGGCTTCAGCGCACGGCTTTCTGCACCCCCCGGGCAGTGGCTGGAGGAGACAGGGTGTCCTTGGGGACAGACAGGGACCCATCTGTCCTTGGAGAGACAGACAGACGCTCGGAGTGCTTTCCGGGCTCGCAGTGTGAATGGCACCAACTCAGGTGCATCCCGGGCGCACGCGGGCTCCCACGGAGGCTTTGTGAACTTTGGGCAGTTTAGGATGAAATGAGAGACTCCGCTGATGCCTCCTGCTTCCTCAGGGACTTAACGAGGGCTAATTCGAGGCTCTGCAGAAGCATAACACCCACGCCAAAAGGGCTGGGGAGGTGGAGCGGGTGCCATGCGTGCCGGCGGTGTGGGTCACACCTGGCTCTCCGGCACAGCTCCGGGATGCCAGGAGCACCGCTGTCCCGGACCCTCCACCACGGGCCTTGCCTCTTCAGGTCAGGGCTGAGGATCCAGCGGGTCCCATTGCCTCCCACCGCTGCGTGGCCGGGCAGGCAGCACCTTCCCATGCAAGCACCCCGCTCCATCGCACCCCTTTGGCAGCTGTACCCCTTGGCACATGCAATCCCCTGAGTTGGGGTAGAGGCACAACTGTCTCAGGACAGAATTACAGCCCTCCAGACTCCAGCCAGCATTGCAAGCAGGATCCAGCAGCCTCCCCATCTCCCCTAGGGACTGGCCAATTCCTCCCAAGGTCCCTGTGCTCTGAGGGGATCCCTATCAGTTGTGGTGGCCATGGCCACACTGACCTCACAGCAACTTAGAAAGAACCCAAAGCATTGCAAGTAACAATAAGAAGAACCAGCACCACACAAATTTTAACACCTTGCATCCTTCTTTTTCCAAAATGGGAAACTAATTTGACCCAAAACCCCAAGGTACTGGGACAGACCTGCTCAAAGCTCCAGCAGATCCTACTCCTCCACGCTCAGCATCCCAGCCTCGGGCAATTAGCAAGGAGGGGTTCTCATTTCCCCCTACACGCAGGACACCTGGCATCCAGACCTAGCAGGTGGCAAGCTCTTCCCCTTCTTAGCCCTTGCAGAGGCTTTTAATGGAAATATTAGGACTGGTATGACTGTCCAAATGCAAGCTCCTGTGTGTATGCACCAGGGGGACAGCAGAACAAGGGCTGTATTCATCACCAAGGATGCGTTTCCAGTTAGTCAAGCTGAGCACCGCCAGGTCCAGCTCTGATAAGGCCCAGCACAGACGCCGTGTTAGCAGAAGACGGCAGAATGCTATTACTTTCTGTTAACCCAGCAGGAACATAGCTGCAAAAGACAACTCTGAACAGAGAGACAAGATCAGTCCAAAAAATTAGTTCAACATTGCCCAGCAAGAGGAAGGCAGGAATCACAGGGAGGACCCAGTGACCAGCATCCCTGGTCCTCTGGGTCACAGAGGTCCTGAAGCTCCCTTGGGGACATGCATCTTGGTGTTTGTAGGTAGGAGAGCATGAATGGGTATTAAAAAAATTGCTTAGAGATTTTGTATAATGAAGTCACCTTCCCCTTCTATAAGATGTTGCTCTCTTACACCATGATTAAATGACCCCCACCCCGCAGCCACTTACAGAGGATTTCAAGACACACAAGTGTATGAACGCAGAGCACCTTACCTTGACACGGCACGGCACAGCACGGCGTGGCACACATGGCAGCCCTGTCATTCTGTATGGGACCAAGGCAACCCGTGTACCTGATGCCACCAAGCAACCCTGAGAAACAGTTTCCCGAGGGTTTTTCTTTCTGTCTGAGCCAGCTGGGGAGGCTGACGGGGACCGGCAGGGAGGCAGCGGCACAGGACTGGTGGGGAGGGGGGTTGCCCCGAAGACCAACTGGTATTTAACCAGACTTTTAATCTCTGGTTGTCACTGACACTTTCACACCCCCCCACCTTTTTCACTCCGGTGAAACGCAGTGTCTCTTAGTAAATACCCACCCAACCCCTCTGTAAATTCACGATATGTGAATGATTTATGTTAGAAATACCAGAATCAGCGTTAAAGTTACTACTGTATTTTGAACTCCCAGGAAAATGGAACCACAAAAGATAAAGGCCACATAAAAGTGTTGACTTGGATAGAGCGTGATTTATGGGGCGTGTTTAACGCCGTGAAGCCTGATGTACACTTTTAGAGAAGAAAACAAAAATACGACGATATGTGAAAGTCCCATACGACTTTTGATACTGGCTTTGGGTCTCCATCAGCAGGTGCTTTTCCTGTTGCCCTCCTCTCAAGGGAGGTGGAAATGTGCCTGGGAGGGCTGAGCGTGGCAGGGGGCCGGGCGGCGAGGCTGGGGGAGAGCTGCCCTGTGTCCCATTCACGGTGTTTTCCGTGCTAGGAGCAGCACAGACCCCAGGAGCTCGGAAGGTTTGACCTTTTCCTGGGAGGTTTCTCGGGACTAAGATGGGATGCTAAGAGGGCCATCAGCCCAGGCTGGTGAGAAGGGTGTGGGGATCACGGCGGGCTAAGTAGATGTGCTGAGGTGAGGCAGGATTCTTAGCTGAGGTGGGTTATCACAGCTGCTCCCACGGGCGGTCCCGGGATGCTCTCGGTGCTTGTGGGGTCCGTGTTTCCAAACAGACATCGGGCAGGCTGGAGAGACCAGCAAGAATGATGAAAAGCCCAGAAACCCCCGCTTCATCCTGAGAGATAAAGAAGTTTAGTCTATTTAATTTCTCAGAGAGAAGGTTAAGAGGCGCCTTGATCATGATCTATTAATACCTACACAGGAGAAATAGTTCAGATAGTAGATAGCTCTTTAATCTAATAGGCAAAGGCATAACGCAATCCAGTGGCTGGAAGCCAAAACTCGACACCTCCGGACTAGAAATAAGGGGCACGTTTCACCGCCAGGCACACCAGGAGCTGGAAGAACTCACCCAGAGCAGCAACAGCATCTCCCCTGCGATGAAGATGTGCCTGCGCCCCGCCGACGGCTCCGGTCCAGGGATCGCTGGGTGCAAGGCGGTAGGCTGTCACCCACAGGGGCAAAGGTGGAACAATGGCAATGACTATTTGGCCCTGAAAATCTGGGATTTTACAAATCTATAGTTGATCATGTTTATTTTTGTATAGAGGAGGAGCACCTCCCCTGCCCCTTCAGCAATTTAAAACTGATCTGTAGCCGTGATGCTATAAGTCTGTTAAAGGAACAACATAATGTTGAGATAGTTACTTCTGTCCTCATTCATTCCCTTTACCTTATGCGTTATATCGACTTGTCGTGGCTTTTTGGAAGGAAAACCGAAAAGGAAGGGGGAGTGAAAGGCTGGGGTAAATAAACACATCCTTGGCTACATTACCAGTCCTGCACACACGGAGTTTATAAACTCCGCAAGAGAAGGGATTACAGCATGAGCTGTTTATCACCACTTCTGAACTACGGAAGGATGTCAAGGCTGAAGTCTTTTGTTAAAACTTCTATGTGCAGGCCAACGAGAAAGGACATTTGCTGAAAGTCAAGTGTCCCCAAAACATTCCAGACTGTGTCCCTTACAATCAAGGTAACAAAAAATCACTCTGTGAGAAATCTCGGCTGGCACTCCGTCGGAGCTTAGGAATGATTTCGGTAACCCCGCCTGCTCCGCGCACCATCGGGCTCCGGCAGAATTCAGAAACTTCCTCGCAGGAAGGTTTGCACCCCAAAATCCTGCAAAGGGAACCCCGGGGCAGGGGAGAGCCGGCGGCAGCCCCCTGTTTCGGCACAGCCCTCCGGCTGCTCCCCTCCTGGCGCCATGGTCCTTTCCCCGCCGCAGCCGCCGCCCCCCCAGCAAACCAGCCGCTCTTTCTCTGCCACGTACCTCTCAATCCTCTGCACAGACCTGGCCCGTGGGGCAGCCACGAAGTTTTTATCATCTCGGTCCCGAGCGCTGCTTCCTTGCAGCAGGGAAAGTCTCGGCCAGGCGGAGAGGGGACCTCCATCGCTGCCGTGGTCCGGGGAGAGCCTCCTCTCCTCTGGCGGAAAAAACGTAGCGTGCAGGTGGGTTTACAAACCCCATGGTACAATCTGACACAGGCTCTTGAAACGCCCTGCTTAAGCACACAAATAGTATTTTCTATTAGTCCGCTTTTAAATTTATGCGCCTTAATACATTGCTCTTTATGTTAACAGCGTTTTGCAAGACGTACGGGGGATGTAACGTGGCCAGATTACTATGAGAATCGTAACTTTGCTCCCGACAGCATTTTGAGTGATTAGAACAGTAACCTTCATATCACCTTAACAGCCACATTGGTATTTTATTACATATATTCCCAAACAGATTATGTTGTTAAGGTAGATTTTTTGAACCGTAACTCAAGAGGAGAAAATACAAAGCCTTTGCAGAAATCTGTTGCTGGAAAGCATGGAAATTGGATGCTTTCAAACTGCATTTGGGCTTGGATGAAAATTTTAAAAGGTGAGCTTTTTTGACTCTCCAAGTCACCGGCAGCCTCTCTGCTCTCCCGCCCGCAGCCACGCAGGGGGAAAAAAACGATGCCTTTTAAACAGAAGCAAATTTTCTTGATGAGGGGAGGTACAGCCACAGCAGTCCTTCCCTCTGAAAGGCAAACTGACCGCAAACACGCACCACGGAGCCTAATTATTATTTTAATAGTCACCGGTCAGAGATACAGAGCGATAACAGGTAAACCTTCAAACCAACAGCATCTCTCTAGATTAACACTTAAAATACCAGGGAGCATCAGAAAATGTGATCATGTCCAGCTGAAACAATCAGAAGCATCTGTTTGTCCTTCAACCCCGCTTTTATTCCTCATTTTTTGCATCATTCTCTCAAATTTCCTTCCTTCATATGAGACAGCCTCTACGGCCACGTTACCTTGACTGCCCCGGGTTTCGCATCACCGTTTTAAGCCCAGGTGTTGCACAGACACTCAAAGCGCATCGCTGGTGTTTGGAAGTCATCCAGGCACCCGTGCCAGTCCCGCAGGTGGAGGGACAACCCCCAGCACCAGGAGGTACGTGTCCAAGTAGCTTCGGGATTGCTCCAAGTTGTGGGGCACCCTGGATTTTTGCAGATGGACTTTGGAGGTCTCTCGGTGCCCAGACTGTTTCCAGACTGGTGTCTAAGAGAGGAGCAAATCCTTACTCTTTGGAAAGACTGGGAAGCATGCAGATGCCCGTCTACTCTCATAGTCTTACCGTGAGCCCCTTGATTTCCTTCTGGCACTGGTCCTTGGCCTGGTTTATTCCTTGCTTGGCCAAACTCCTTGAAATCCTGCCATTCCTGCACTTCCAGAGCCTTGGCCCCCAGTGGGAGCAGAGCACGGCCGTGGCCGCAGGCCAGCTGGATGCCGGCTCCCAGCTCCTCCCCATCGCTCCCAGGAGGTGCTGAGTAAGTGCGAGCATACATCAGGCGCACATCACCGGTACCCGGAGCTGCCGAAGGCCTGTGTGCCGAGTGGGGTGGCACTCAGGGCTATTGCGGAGGTACCACGGGTCTGTAGGTACGAGGTCGGCTATGCCACGGCAGATGAATCAGCAGCTCGTGTCCATGGAAGGGGATGACCTGAGCGGTCGCATCACCTGAGGAACACCGATGATGGAAACCCCAGAGTCACTGCTGTGTTTCCATCAGCAGCTGGTAGTACGGCTCTTTCCCAGCTCCAGGAAGAGAGTCAGGACAGGCAGGAGCCTTGGTCCTTGTTCTTTGCAAGGTGTAGGAGAAGGAGCACGAGAGAGAGCGGCGTCAGGGCTTTCTCACTCAAAACAGGGTTACGGCAATGCAATAGCACCGTATAACGAATGCTACGATGGGGAGCTGTTGCTATGGTGAGGGAAATAATATTTAGGCATCAACTGTTTATAAATACAAAAATCTTACAAAGTTTTCTAAAATTAGAGTAAGGGGGCTAGGGCTGTCAGGATATTGTAAAAGACTTGAGAAATATCGGTATTTTTGGACACGCAAGATCTGGATACTCCGAAAACAGCAAATGCTAGTCCAAAATGCTAAACATCAAACGTGACGATTTGCTGTTGTGCTTCCCGAGATTTAATGGCAATCTCATAGCCCTGAACTCGCTGTCGCAGCTTGGCAGGCCTCTGAGAGCGGAGGCGAGACCAGCGTTCCCAGGGATTTATTTTTCTCTCGACACAAATGTGGCACAGGGACCTGGGCTCCGCTGTTTCTCGTAGCCCGCTCATCGCCGAGTGAAGTTGTTCCAAGCTGCTGATGAGCACGCTGGTGCC
>NW_009627144.1:0-256 GCF_000690535.1 Cariama cristata | reverse complement strand
CTGGGGGGGGGGGGGGCAGCTCCTTGCAGAGCTGAGGGGGTTGTCAGGAGCTGGGTGTCACTCACATGGATGTAAGAAGAAAACTGCTGTGATTTCTTATAATGCCCAGGCAGCACCAAACTTGCACAAAGTAAAACAGGGGTATAAAAAACTGAATATCCGTTGTAGCATCTCCAGAATCATAAGCTGGCTCTTGTTAGCACCTGCCAGTTAAAGGGCTACAAAGGCAGCTTAGTCGGCCAGTGCTGGACAAAAC
>NW_009627143.1:9239-24795 GCF_000690535.1 Cariama cristata | reverse complement strand
GCCTACTGCACTTTAAAGTGGATGCAGATTTTTAGAGTGACTACTTTACTGTCCATCATTCCCTCTGGCATAATCTATGCATCACCCTGTATCTCTCAGTGATCTCTTGTTGAGAATGTGTGCTTCTATGGGCAGAGACCATCTTTTATTTTGTGTTGGTACAGGCATTAGCTGAATGGGATCAAAATTGAAGCTCTGCATGTTCCAGTCATGGGCATAAGAACAATAAAAGCACAAAATACTGAATATACTTCCAGATAATTATATATCTCTTATCCAATGTCATCTACTAATTTAAGCATGTTTGAGTTTCCAGATGTAAGATGTACATGTGGCTTGAAAAGATGCAGAATTCAAATAGCCAGTACTCTGAGTCCTTCGTTCCTGTGACATAGCCACCAGAATAGCAAATCTGCGAGCACGGAGAGGAGCCTTATTTATCACCTGCTCTGCTACTGTTGATGAAAATAGGTGTAAGGTAGAACAACTTGAAACTCAAAAGGGAAATAGTGGCATAAAGTAGTTTTTTTCATTTTTCTGGGTAGACTGTAATGATTAATCATATGTCACTCTGGCTAAATAATGAAAAAAGTTTCTTCTCCTCCAGGAAATTTGAATTTTCAGCCTGTCCAACAAAAGTTTTATGAGCATGCTTTAAATACATTAAAATGCATTTCAGCAATCCCTATCCAATATTACATTCAGTCACTCATTTTATTTTTATAGCATTCTCCATACAAGTGCCACAGAGAGTTCGATTGCAAAGTACACTTAATTAAAAACACAGCTAAGTAAATAGGATTGGGTTTTATAAACCACAAGACACCTATCATTTTAATCACACATGGAAATGCAGTCCACACACAAGAGGCATAGGCTGCTATCTAGAGAAACTGCAAAAACAGCCCTGCTTTTATTTTTACTGAGATTCAACAGAGATACTAAAAAAATATATATTTCATACACAATGTAGAGTGCTGAGCATCTGGTGCTTAACGTTCAAATAACTAAATACTGGAAAATAATTTCATGTGTGCTATAAAAGAGGCTGCAAAAAGTGGAGGGTTAAAGCTAAATGCCTATTCCTCTTTCAGACAAAAGAAAAAAAAAAATAAATGCCTTTCAAAAAAATATGTGCTCTTCAGCTTGGAATCTTCATCAGCACAGTAATATTGCCTTCAACTTTTTTTCTAGTCATATGAATTATGTTTGTGTTTTTATCATTCTGCTGCATCTCTGGATATTACATTTATGTATTCAGTGTGATGTACAAGAAATGAGCCAGATAATTATGAGTAAGCTGAACCAGCTGCAGATACAGATAATGTACATTCATTGCGCTGTAGTAAGAAGACCATGTGTGTATGTAAAGGTTTGTATACTGTGGTTGTGTCTGGGTGTTTTTAGCTATCATGCGTGCACTGTGAGATGCTTGCCAAGGTTTTCATGCCTGTGAAGGCTGCCACTGCCATGTCTGTGACTCCAGAGAGCTCCATGCTAGTGGGCTTCATGGGAGAGCTTTGTGTCTTCAGCCATAAACCTACTTGGAGTAGCGTGTATCTCACAGCAAGATCAAAAGTGCTTAGCCACTGTAGCCCTGATCCCAAGAAGAGCAAGCATGCCAGGAATAAATAATAAACAAAATTTACATGATTGTGATACTTACTAAATGGATGTTTCATGATAAGAATGACATTTTTGACTATAAATGACAAGTCCTGTAAACAAAGCACAGACCCCTTGTCTATGAAAGGAAAAATACTAAAATTACTTATGAAATTGCTATTTGAAAGGTGAATGGAAAGCTCAGTGCATTTGCACTTGACAGCTATTGTTGTTATGAAATCATTTTGACATTTAAATGACTAAGATATTTATGAGGATATGCTGTTCTTACAAGATTTTCATTGTCTTTGATCATTGTGGTAGTTTCACTGTGGATTTATGTCCGAGTGGTGCACTAACTCCATCATTAACCCTATATACTTTGCAGCGTAGCAGGAAAATGGCAATCCTTGCAACTTCTTTCCTTGCATACACTTTATAGTTGCTTCCTTCTTCCTCCCCTGTCTTCCTTTCCAACACAACTCTTGCCTTCTCCTCTACTTCCATGAGCTTTGTCTCCTAACTAAAAAATGAGAATTGTGGCCTATCTCAGATGATAGGTGTCATCACACCCTTCTGCTCTCATGTTGTATTATTTCCTCCAGCCTTTTTCTGCCTTGTCTATTTAGAATGGAGTTTTTAGGCAAGGACTGCAGGTTACCCTGTCTTGTTCTGTTAGTCTTTAGACTTTATTCCAATAACCGTGATTATGAATGCTAATTAGTTTTCACAGATAAATCTGACATAACATTGTCTTGAGAGTGACCTTGGGCTTAGGCTTTCTTGTGTGGGGGAAAAGATCTGACTTCAATTCATGGGGTATTTTGCAAGTTGCTTAGGTGAAGTTGTGCAAAATGTTCCTCCCACATAACTTAGGCATCTAGAGACCCAACAGAGATGTACTTACCTCCATGACTGCAGAAAATGCTGTAAGTACATTTACCATGGGTACCTGAAGAATGGAGAGAGGCATATGATCCAAGATCCCCATCTGAAAAGTGTATTTGGGCTGGATTTTTTCAGAAAGGACTCAAGAGCAAGTAGCTCTATCACAAATTAACTATATTTCTTTGCATGTACTGTTTGTTACACACTCAAAGAAAGTAAATTTGATTCTGAGCTAGACCTGGGGTCTCTCAGATCCTTGGGAGGATGCTTTTCTGTGTGCATTTTCTTATTGTACCTTTAAAAACAAGACCCTTAATTCAAGGGCCTAAAGGGGGAATACGTCTCCTCCAATGCATTCTCTCATTAGTACTATGCGTGTAGCTTTTACTAGCTTTTCATTCCAGTTCATTTAAATAAAATATGGCCCTTGTAACTGAGAATATAATTAGTAGCTCGTGAAAGCTTATTTGTAATTATGTTGAGTTGAAACTAGTAATTATTACATTACTTTATACGTACAATGGTTTTCCTCCCAAATTCCCTCTGATTCCCTCATAGATGCCCATGAATTTTGCAGCAATTTTGCAATCACTGTTGTGGGAGACAGAGGAGATCCCAGCAGCTCCTTGTTACCTTTATCTTACTACACAAAAAGAAAATAATTCCTCACTTTGTGAGGAAATCATCCTTCTCTAGATGATACTATTTAATCAAAACCAACTCATTGCTGGGTTTAGTTCAAGAATATCTTGCTTTTATACTGCCAGAGCTGTCTTAAATATTACAGATTCGTTTTTAATTTTTTAGTCATGGAATGGAATGTTTCCTGAGGTTCCCTCTAGAAAATCTTCAATCTTACTAACAATTTCTTGTGATAAACACTGGGATGTGCTGCTATTGTACATCTTATATGGCTTTGGGGGAGAGTGAATATTTTGTGAAAGATTAAAGGAAAAACACTGCCACCAGGATGCACCTCAGCGTATCTCTGTGCTAATTGCTGCCCTCTTAAAAAAGGCAGCCTTTGCCTCTTCTCTCCCTTCTCTCTTAGTGCATTCCCCAAGGTCTGTGAGGTCTCATACAGAGCCCAGGGACGTTTCTGGGGGTTACACTTTGACGGGTTAGCACCACTAAATAGTGTCATAAGTATCACAGCTACAGGGGGCCTATTTGCTCTTCTGCCCTGGCCTCCTGCAGAACACTGCCTCTTCAGCACCAGAATGAATCATCCTAGGGCATCACTGTGAAAAAGCTAGGCAAACCTGAGTTAAAAATTCTCCATCTAGCTTCTCTTTATTTAGGGAAAAAAAGCCTTCAAATTTATTAGTCCTTAGTTTTCAAACATGGTATCTCTCTGAATATTTTCCTGCTAGTTTGCAGAATTTTACTGACAGAAGTTTCTTTCCATGCAAACAGGTGTGAATATTGCCAATAATGCACAATAATATCTCCCATGCTTTTTATTAAGTGTGTTTTCTAGATCATGACCAGGTCTTCTATCTGTCTGTGAAATCCTTCCCCAGCTTTCACCATCTTCTTCTTTAAAATGTTGACAACAGAGCTACAAAAGCTATTGCAGATGGTATCCAGGGAGGCAACATCACCTTCCGCCTCCTGTTTGATACCATTTGCCCTACAAGTTATCACATTGCACTTCTTCATTACCATGGTGCCTAATGTTTTTTCAGTGCCTCTACATTGAAGAAGAAAACTGGCGTCATGTAACCGTGCCATCTTTTTTTTTTCCTTGAATGGTTCTGACAGGATTAATTTCAAGATTAAGACAGATCAGTTTAGGCTGACAAATTCAGTGCCCAGTGGTGTCTGTGGAGGAGACTCCATAGTCAGTGGAGGTGTGGGGAGCAATTCAGCTGAGCATCACAAGGGATACGATTTGTTCACAGCACAGACATTAATGTCACTTCCCATGTCCTCAGTAATCTCATCTGGCTTCCAGCTGCGGCTCTAGAAGGGCAAGAGTCTCCCAGAGGTCCATTTGATAACATGCGTACCTCGAGAGGTATCAAATGCCACTGCAAACCAGTGTGTAGGCAGCTGACTCACCCTCTAGATGTCTGTTTTATCATGAGCTGAAACGCTTCCTAGGCTCTATTGACTGTAATAGGATTTTAGACATCTATAGACACCTACGTGAAGACATTTGAAGTTTCCTAGTCTGAAATTGATTTCGACCCAAAGGCTCAGTTTAGTTGCCTGAAAACAGATATTTACCATTTCTTTAACCTCAGGTCAGCTTGCCCTACTTTTTCTCAAATTGCTGTCAGGACTGCATGATGGTAGACTGTGCAGGGAGAGAAACTCTAATGGTTCTGATACCCCTAGGTGAAAGATCTGCAGGTCTCCCAGTCTGAGAGCAGTTAGTTTTAATGGTTACTGAGTTTAAATGTTTCAGACTTGCAAAGGAGGTAGAAGCTATTCCATGAATACTGGAAAATTTAAGTACATCTTTCAGATTTCTCCCTAGATAAAAGACCGCATATATCTGCTGAATGCATTTACCTTCAGATCTTCATTGGCAATTGTGTCAGTGCTGTCTAGTGTCAGGGCCAACGCTAGGATTCCACTTGCACACAGCATGCTGTCACCCGTTAAGGCTGGGCCGGCGCTTAAAGCGGGCGGCAGTCGCTCTCTGTTAACTCTGGAAAGGAGAAAAGGGAGACATACTTACGGGTTGGGAATGAAAACTACTTTAATAAAACAGTAACGATGAAAAAGAGTATAGTAATATTAATACTGATACTAATAATAATAGAAATAAAAGGAAAAATAACAAAACCAACACTGAGCTTCCCAACGGTGATCAAGAAATCACAGACCGCAGCAGCTCGCCCCGCAGCCCGCAGCAGGGAGGGCATCCGGACATCCCGGACCGGACTCCGCAGCTGACAGGAACCGATTCAGGAATGCACGGATCGGGGTTGGAGGCAGGAGAAGGAGCAGGGTCCCACAGGGATGCCAGCCATGAAAGAAGAGAGACTGACCCTCGTGATCCCTTAGCTTTATACTGAGTATGATGTGGATGGGAAGGAATACCTCGTTGGTCAGGTTTTGGTCACCTGTCCCGTCCGCACTCTTCTGCAGGTGCGACCAGTTTATGACTTTTCACTTGTTTAACATAAGAGAGCCAACAGTGACCTTGATTCCCTTAGGAATAGGTATAAATGTGGGCCTTTCTGCATACCAATCCCACTACTACTTCAGTAACAACTATAAACATCAAGCATTATCAAGTCTGAAAGCAGACACTGTCTGAAAAACATGTAGCTGCACTTCCAGAAAGTGCAGTTACTTAGAAGAAACTTAACTGAAGGAAAAACTGCTGAAAGGAGAAAATGTCCTGTTTTAGCCAAACCAGGACATAAGTTATATAAATAATGAGTCTTGGGTATTTTAACATTCCAGGCACATGACTCTGAGCTTCAGTAATACCAGTATTACCATTTTCTTTCTTTAGAAATGAACCGTGCCAGTTCCTGAGGCCACTAGCACTGGTATATACAATAGAAATCAAAACCTTGTCTCTCTACCAAATGTTGTCATAACCTTTAGCCTTTGTGGTCTTATTACATAGTGCAAAATGACATCCTACTCCTCTCACAGTTCCTTTCAAAATAATAGCAGTGGCATTGTTATGATTAATACCAGAAAATACAACAATCTTTTCATTTTTCCTTGGACTATGAAATATTTGTATTTAGATTTAAATTTAGATTTAGAATTAGAATTGGGTCTAGATTTAGATTTAGATGCAGTCGAATCACCCTGCATTTGAGAGCTTGGGGTTTGGATTACAGCTCTGATTTCTAGGTTTGGATATAATGTTCTGTAATGTTTTACAGACAATTTAATATATTACTTACTTTCCTTTTTTTCTTTTCTTTAGTGCATTCTTTGAAATTCATTTATGAATGTCAAAAATCAAGATACTTGAGTTCAGGGGAGATAAAAGCTGTTGTCATCAACGTTGCCACACAATCTTTTCCACATTGTATCGTAGGCTCTTTATGCCTCAATAGCATGATAAAAAATACTGTAAAGATGTTGTATTTGATGCTTATGACATTTCACATAAAAGATTATGGGCTGTACAGCTCAGCTGGTAGCACCAGGTGCATGTGCACTTCATTTCAGGAGATATCACTAAGAAATATTTATGACAGGTAGTGAAATGATTGCAGGAGAAAAAACATTGCTATAATGGGAACTGCAGTATCATTTAAGTTCTTTCAAATTCTTTTTATGCAAGTTGCTGTCTTAATAGTGCCTGTCATAGATGCCTTACATTAGCATACTCATGGCGGGATCCATCTGCCAAAATGTAAGAGTCTAAAAATTAGGCATACAATTCAAAGTTAGTCATCCTAGGCTATACTGTCTTTTGAGAGATACAGACACCTCCAGAGAAATACTCACATTAAAATCTTATTTTATGATGAGCTGAATTGCCTTTGAAATGCAGCTATCCCTCATTGACTACAAAGTGAATCTAGAGTTACAAGCTTAGGTTCAGGTATGTAATTTTAAGTTACCTAGATTATTACGTTTGGACAGATAAAGTTTTGGTTGACTATAACCAGTGCTTATCTGTTTCCTTAAAATCTTTCCTAAAATAATCTATTTGTATTTATGTAGCATTATCAAAATTAAATTTTTATCATTTACCCAAGAAAAAGTGACAAACTAGGATAACACAGATCCAAAATATGGGAGTTTTACAGTATGACTGCACACTGGTAGATGACCTGATCTGAAGGATTTTTTTCTTGAGTAAAGTCAGAAAGAAACAGAAAAGAGCAAGGCATCCCCTTTTCAAGGGCAAGGAAGTGGCTGTGATCCTCCCTAGGGTGACGGCTTCATCAAGAATCCCAACCCAAAGCTTCTCACTTTCCTTCATACTTCTACTGAGGTGCATGTTGAATTTTCAGGCCTAAATGCCATTTGCTGTCCCTGTAGTTGTTCTCACATTTCTATCACATATCTGATGAGACCCACAGACTGGTTTATGAGAACATGAAGCCCAGGAGCACATGCTGCTGTGCCCAGGCATATGACATAACAAACAAAAGGAGCCGCTTCTTTAGCCGAAGTTGGGAGAAGTGAAATTCTGGCAGAATAAGTGCTCTCTTTCACTGATAACAGACTGTCTTCATCTTTCTCCTCTGTGGTTTTACATATTTATTGAGACAACAGATCTTGGTTTAGCCCTTTGCCTTGCTAGCTAGAGCCAGCAACTCTAGCTGATACTATACTATTTTGTTTTCATGAAAATAGACAAAACCATGTTCTTTCCTGATAAGCAGAAGTGATTATACTTTAGATGAACCATGAATGCTGTATATTTTATTTCCATGTGTTTTTTAGGTACAGGTCACTAATAACCTAAGGATGTTTGGCATGGTTTTGAGACCAGCAAGTAGGAACAGAGAATAAATAGATACCCATGGGGTGTCTTAAGACAGGGGGAGTTGTTCCAAATTCTGTGAGCCAGACTGGGCCCTGCTGAGTTGCAATGTCTACTATGAAAAGTCTGAATTCTGCCTTTTTTGCTTTAAAGTAGTTTACATGAATATTGGTTTATTTTCAGATGTTTGAAGTGTGCTGTCATAGTTTTGCAGTGAATCATGCTACCTAAAAATACACCCCCTGTATTAATGAAAGGTAGTTTCAATCTTATATAATGTTATATAAGGCAGTTGTACCAACACATCTTTGTAATCTTTAGTTCTTCAACTAGTCAGGAGCTACCAGTTCTGGCACCCTACATTAGGGACACACCTCATAGAAAGTGACAAAAAAATAGCTGTTTAAATGGATATCCCTCATTTCAGTGGTTTGCCAGAGCTGTTTGTTGGGAGAACTGCTATTTGCCACTTTATGGATATGTTTTTACTTCTGCTTCTTATTGAAATACGGGGATGGTCCTATCGATGCCAGTGTATCCTTTTTCAAAGGCAGCTGACTCACTCATCTAATTTCCCCTCTGAATACTACTTGTAAGTCCCAAGTGCTTTGATCTCGCTGAAACGACAGACCTCCCCTCGGCTTCAGGCCAGATCTACAAGGAAGACAGTCATGCTTCCTAGATGCTATAATACTTCTGATTTATTCTTTCTCTTTTTCCTGAAGGAGGGTATAATTTTCTTTATCATTTTATGATAGAAATTATTTATTGGGGACAAAGTTTGGATTAAAAAAATCCCTAGCTGCAGGAAAGAGTTAAAGGCATTTGTGTAAGAGGCCACTATCTGTCCTTGCAGATTGACTTTCACAGATTTCCAGTAAGCACTGGAAAATTAGGTGATAAAAAACTTCAAGTAGAATTAGGAATTTTTATAAAGTGGGAAGTAAAAGTGCTTGTAAAGTAATTTTTAGGACCATCTATTCCAAACAAATTTGGCCTCCTTTTGCTCAGGTTCACAAAGCAGTTGTTAATTTTTTAGAACTCTCCTCTATTTGTAAAATATTGAAAACAATGTTGCTGGACACCATGTTCTCTCAAGAACCTAATGTCTTGAAGCAAGGCCAGGCTCATTTCTCTAGAAAGCTCAGATCTGCTGCTAATAGCAATACCACTTCTCTGATAGATTCTGCTTTTCCATTGTCCCCTGCTATTTTATGTTCCTTTAATCAAAATCTTTTGTAGTTCCCTTTTTTTCCAGTAGATTCTAACAAAGGCTCTGTTTTTATTTAGGATGGGACTACTCACATTTTACTGTTGGCTGTTCTTCAGTTTCATTTTTCACTATGTGACTTTTACTTCCCGGCACAGGCTTCCTGCTCCTGGGAAGGATGATGCCTGCCATCAGGGTCTTCCTTTTTGGCATTACGACTGCAGTCAGGTTGCCATCAAGGACATCGACCGTCTCATATAGGATGATGTAGAGAACTGTGAAACATACATAAACCAGAGGTACGTATATGTCATTCACAACAGATGAAAGAAAATGTGCCTGACTGTGTGCAGGAATTGTAGGTAGAGCAGGATTTGGTGCAGAGGGAAAGCTCTGCAATGCCAAATGAGACATCTGCTCTAAGTTTTGGAGTTTGACTTGAGTGACAGCTGCAAGCCCAGGTTGAAATCTTGCAAGACTTATGCTGTCTTATTCCCTGCCTGAATGTAATGATCACAGAAGTTAAGCTCTTAACTAGCAGAAATCAATGTCCTTTGTCCCAAAAGTTTCATTAGATACTAAGGCAGGCAGAGGCCATCTGAATACAGGACAGGCTTCTTCAGACGCAGAAGTGTGATTTTAACATCTCACCCAGCATGGCTCCTTATAACAGATCGCGTGCTGGATACAGCTGTGCAGCGATCTGCTGCTTCCCCCAACCACTCGCAGGGATTCATTTGCTCAGCAAGTGTGTCTGGGCAAACTTATTATAGGTCCTACAAATTCCTCCTCACTGCCTGCTGTGAGACACATTAAGGCGATCAGAGCAGCTTTCTAGAAATTTTTCCAGTATAATAACTTTTTTTTGCATTTTTTTTTTTAAAGGAGCATATTGTCTTATTTAGCCAGACAAGAGCTAGCTTTGCTTCCCTTAGAGAAAAAGCCCAAATCATCCTTGTAATTGCTACCACACATACCACTTTTCTAGGCAGTCAGGCAGGATGGATGTTAGATTTTTTCTAACCTGAATAGGACCACTGTGCATTTTTAAACTGCAGTGGGTTTGATTGGGTGAAAACAAGAAGAAAATAAACTATAAAACATATGGGAAAAAGGGAGGCATCTTAGTGACATCTGTCTCGGAATTGCCAACTCCTCTGCTTTTGGGTTCAAACAGAGATACTGTTGTTGCCTGCTAGTGGATCTCACTAAACTCTTCCCAGATTTCTAGTTCCTGATAATGTAAAACAAACAATCCCAGCAACTTACAGTTACGTGTAGCCCAGGAAGAATACTAGCAATTACTTTTCTTTTTGGCAATCAAAATGACATAAAAATGTAAAAAAAAAAAAGTCGAAGGAATTAAATTAGCTTATGTTTTCTTTCAAAAACAAGAGCCTGAAAACATGCTGTTAATGGTATTAGGGAGACAATAAATATGTGTTGTGGCTACTTAATATGATTACTTTGATAAATATCTTTGCTTAGGGACATAGGAAATCAAGAATGCAAACTACTCCTACTTGTGCACTGAGCTCTGCTTATCTGTGTGTACTTGCTGTACACTGGTATTTTTTCCTATACTGATTCTTGTACTTGAGTGTACATTGTATTAGGTATATTCAGTGAGGTACATGTATAGATACAGATTTCTAAGGTTTCGCAGTGCCTTGCGGAACTAAGACACTCCAAGAATTGTCATGGGATGCATTGGGAACATCTTTCCTTTTCTCATGATGGCCAGGGCAGTTAGACTGCTAAAGTGATTTCACTGTTTATGTAAAAGCAGCAAATGTCTTTTGGGGAAGACCATGTGACTGCAATTTAGTATTTCATGTTAGGAATTGCTGATATGAATAATGTACAGAATTTGCAAAAATAGCCCTGAATGAGAGGATATAAATGAATATTCAGACAGCTTTAAGTAACCATTTCCATCTTATGCTTACTGCTGAGACTCCAAAGGCACTTCATCTTTTCTGGACAAAAGAAAAAAGATGAGTTGAGGTCAGATTTTTTACGGATACAAGCTGGCTAACATCTGGCTCCAGAACTTGCAGAAAGTGTTTTGTTGATTTGCAAAATAACCTTGCCCTCAGAGAGAGACACGCACATCAGGGCACCCAGTTGCCAAGATCAGTTCATGTACATGAGGCATTGCTGTGGCTTCTGGAATATAGTAGGTTTTTTGGTTTGAGTGAGTTGTACAACACTGCCACAGGCATTTGAAAGCTTGTAGTACTTGTGGTTTGAAATTTGGCAGGAATATGAGGGAAGCTCTTAATCTACATGGATTATTTTGCCCTTGCTGAATATTTGGAATTGCAGTTGATAAGGGTTGAATATTTTGTTGTTACAGAATTAAGTATCAATTTAAATGAAGTATGAATTTACGTGTAAATCTCTGCTTGCTAGTTGCAGGTCATATGGCGACATTTTATAGGCTTGAATAGGTTGTTTGCTCTTTCTGTGTATTTCAATGAATCCTTTTGACATTGCTATGGTTTCCTGTCTCCTTACAAAAAACTAAGGAGCTACAAATGATTAAACAACTCTGAACAGTCTCAGATATACATAGAATTGTAGATTTCAGAGCAGACAGTCAGACCTGCTGGAGGCAAGGAAAGCTACTAATAACAAAACCAAAACTTGGAACCAAAGTACAAAAATTTAAACTACAATGCCAGGACAGCTTATTTGTCAGTGATATCTGCTACTTTCCTTGCCCCTTTTGTTTTCCTTTTCCTTTTTGCCTGTGCCCAAATAATCTGAGTTGCAATTGCAAAGATTTGCTGCAGCTTCTTCCAGATGAACACAGCAATGCAGTGCAACGCAACATAGCCACAGGGGTAAAAGGGGTTATCCCTGCTTGGCAGTTGGTCTGAGAGGGGAAAGACAGGAGCAGGAGCAAGATCTGAGCTCCCTCCGATCCGCTCAACCCTTTCTTTATGGGGCAGCCTACCTGTCAGTGGGAAGCTATTAGATCAGGTCAGCAATCTCATGTATTATCACATCAAAACCCTGAGATTTTAAAAGCCTGATGACAAACACAAATGAATAATATACACAGAGTCAACCTGCAAAATTTGTCATACAGTGAAACCTGACTAACTTAAATTCTGGTTCTCAAAATAGCAAGTATTAGCTCCCTGTAGTGTGGAAAGATCAGGATAATCCTTTATAAATTCCTGGTGTGATCCTAATTCAATTGGTAATCACGAATTGCTTACCTTCTCTTTCCAAAGTTGCAGGTTTGTTTTCGTAGGTTTTTTTTTTTTTTTCACAGCAAGAGTATATAGAGTTTTTATGTATCTTACAACTATGTCACAAGGAAAAAATTGTTAAGATTCTGAATATGTGAGTCATGTAGCTATCTAATTGTAGCAAGAATTGAAAGGTGAGTCAAAGAAACATTTACTTTCTGACTTACCTTCTTTTGAACGTTTTATCTCTATTTGATAGCCTCCTAATACTATTGTCTCCTAAGACTGCCCCTCCTGCTGCATGAGAGGCAGTAAAGAGATAAATATACCTTTTGTTCCTTTATAAATCTCTTACATGGCTGCCAGCATACAAAGAAGTCAAAGTGTTCTGTCACTTTTCATTCTCTGGACCATCTACCAGGAAATGTCTCTATTTCAAGCCATGGTAATTTCTCTCAAACTTGTAATAAATAAAATAGACAGCATTTTCTGTTACTCTACCAGGTCATGTTTCTGTTTGCAAAACTGAAGAGATCCTCAGATAATTTTCTTGAACTGCCTAGTGGAACAATTTGCTGAGCTGTGAGCTTGAAGTCACTGTCAATTTTAATAACATAACCACGGTTGTGGGCTGAGACCTCTTCCTAAGATGTCTCCTCCTGTTTCTCCTTGTGGCATAGGTCCTATTGGGATATACAAGATGTGGTTCTCATCACACTTCAGTGAGCTACTAAGAGCAAGAAAGTGGAACTAGATCATTGCTAACGTGTATCGTTCACTCTCCATGTCGTTTCCTGGGGTATTTGCCACAGCCCTGGCATTGCAACACGTTCCACAGCATGTCTGACTGTGCAAGCTGCCTTACAATTCACTTAAACTATTGCTTGCTCTCCAGAGAGATTATTTTCACATTATAAATAATTAAACTGCATAATTCATTGTCATAGGATATTGTGGAGGCCAAAATGGGTTCACATCCTTCAGCGTCTGTTGAAGATGATTATCTGGATGTAATCTCTGGTGTAGGAAGTAATCTTAAAGCTGAATAGAAGGTTTGTCAAGGTCCGTTCAGATCTCTCAAATTTACAGAACAACATAGTCAGTGATTTAAACTTTATTTCATGAGCTCATTAAGAAATATAATAAACAAGACAGAGGCTCAATCCCCTATTGCCCAGACTAGTCAGATCACGTTAATTCACTTATTCACCATTCAGGTCATAAGATTTCATAACTTATAACCTGTAACTCTTAATATTGTGCACCTATCAGCAAAAGAAAAGAATTGGTTACCTACTCGATGGTGAGAGTGCTCATCCTCCCTTCTCCATCAAGGTGTGGGCATCCTCTGTATCACACTGGGAGGCACGAAGGCCTCAGCAGTCCAGCTGCTGTTGAATCTGCTTCAAAAGCTTTTTGGGTAAGCTGATGTTTTATACCCTCTAGCTAGCAGGTTTGGTCTATACCATTTCCACAAGTTAGTGGATTCTGAGGAAACTGCCAGACAAAAGATGATGGCTGCTGGAGACAGCAATTTGCAGGTGATCATGGCTGCATAGTGGCCCTTTAGCTCTTCCTGGACAAGTGTCCTGCCTGCCTGGTGATCTTGCTTTGACCTAATGGTGCTGCTCCCAGCATACATCAGGCCTTAGCATGAGCTGGCTTAGCAAAAATCTAAGCAGGAGTTGAGTGAACAGTCACAGAGGTATCAGGGAAACCTTTATCCTATGCGTGCCCATTTTCCCAAGCATCAGTTACAAGGCACTTTTCAAGACGGACTGTTGAGTTGGATGGATCTCTGCCTGGTTTGGTTGATTTTAAGCTCTTGTCATTACAGAAACAAGCTTAACTACACTTGACAGTCCTTATCCATCTAAATAGTCTTCTTGACGTCAGGCAGAGTTTACATTTCCTAGCAATTGCATGTTGTGAGTTGCAAGGCCTACATACAGTGAAATGGCTTAAGTCTTGGATGAGCTTCAGTAGAATTTCTTGACATAAATCAATATATTTCAAACAGCATTTGAGAACTTGTTTGTTTCTGAGTTCCTAGTTTCCTCTGTTCTTTGATGTCATCATGAAAGAAAATATTTTGGAGGAGATATCTCAACCCCCATCAGAAGAACGAGGCTCTGTCATGATGCAAAGCAGCAGTCGGTCAGTCAAAGATTTGAGCTGAAATCCTGACCATTTGTTCTGTTGCTGAAGTCAAAGGGAAAATAATGATTAATTTCTGTGAACTCATAATTTCATCACTACTTTCCAGTCTCAGCTCTCCCACTACTCTTGGCAATAAAGGTGTTCAATGCTTAGGAATCACTTGACTTCATTGTGTTCCAGCTTCCCATTTTGCTAAGGAGGAGAAATATGAAGGTTGCCTTAGTAACACACTTTTGGATCCTCAGATGAAAGTTGATGTAGGAAGTACAATATAATCCCGTAGAGAGGTGCTTGATCAGGTATTGTATATGCTTACGTTAGGCCTTGTGAGAATTTTGTCTGCATTAGACAGCCTGGGGGAACTTCCTAATTCTCAAGTGTAGGTTTCTGCCCTGATCACAGCTCCTCACCGTTTTTCTCCCCCTCTTCTCTTTCCTGTGCTCCATTTTCAACAGAAAGAAAACCTGGTCATGTGGGACATGTGGGAGCTTCAGCTGATGAGACTATTATTTTATGCTTACCCTAGCCAATAGTCCTGGTCTACCTACAATCATGATCAGACCCTAGTACCCTATTGTGAGCAGAAAGGGTCATGGTACGTATTTGGCCACTTGTAGAGGACTATCACCATGAACTGGTAAGTCAGAGGACAAAATATAACATGTTAATGATGTAAATTTAATAGCAATGCATGACAACACATCTCATAGTACCCAGGTCTAAACTCAAATCCATTTTACTGTGAATCAAGTCCTGAAGCACACAGCTGTGAAAGTATAGATTAAAAGATAAAGATGACCTTAAAATAGACATTTATCTAATTGTGCAGACAAGAAAAGAAGTGAAAATGCTAGTCAGTGTTCATTAATCTAAAGAACAAAGTTGTTGTTTATTATTTCACCTTGGTAAATTGTGCCTTAGAGGAAGTTGAAACAAACTCAGCTGTGTAAGGAAGAAAGCAGAAAAGTCAAGGAGAGAAATAGTAATTATGGAGAAGGTCTGGTTTTCTACTTTTTTGTTATGTGTGTATTTTTCTAAATCTAAAGATGTTACTGTATTTAAAGGACT
>NW_009627143.1:3734-9208 GCF_000690535.1 Cariama cristata | reverse complement strand
TCCTGCTGCCTAGTCTTTAAGTTTAGCATATACAATCTACTCATCCTTAAGCATGAAATGCTCTGCAGCAATCTCTTTCTATGTGGTGTATAGGACAACAGGACAATAGTAACACAGGAATACAAGGAACTCTTCTATTAGGCAATGAATACAACAAATGTGAATAAGGTGAAGGGACTTTGTCCTTTATTATTTTCATGATGGGAACATAACTAAGTTATCACTAGCACATTTCCTTTTGTCATTCCTGCCCATTTTCTTCACAGCCAGCCTCTAATCCTCCTTTGATGTCCCTGCTGTTTATTGCAAGTCATCCACAGAGCTCTGTGATTTAGAGTCAAAGTTTCTAGGTATGATTTTCACTGAAGGACCCCCTCCAAGACTATGGGTAGAAGACTTCTTTTGGAGAAGAGACAAAATGTAAACCTGATGCAGACAAATTTCTGAAAAATGAGAAAGAGAGCAGAAAATATGCTTTCCCACACTTTAATAAAGCAAAGTATTTCTTCATTTTTTCCTGCCTAATTTTTTTTTCATAAACAAAGGTGGCAGATGAAGGATCTGGAGTGTCTGTATTGACGACATACAATATGTTTTCTGAGCAAATAGGGAGTCAAAAGAGACCTTTTGGGCAACTTCCACCAAAAAGCTGTCTGATTAATGAAAACATGCAGATAAACAAACTGTTAAACTAACTTTGTTGTCCTTGGCTGCTTTTTGATGGACACATCAGTCAAGTTTTTATTTTTGCATCATTACCTTCTAAGAAACCTTTGCTGCATTTGCAGACACCTGCTCCCAAAATCTTTAATCAGAGCGGGTGATGTGACAGATTGGCAGGTCCTGTTGCAGTGGAAGCTCAAGGAGTTTCAACTCTGTATCTGTGCAGTACTGGCTGTATGACTGTGCTTTCAGGCTGACAGCATCAGTCTTACCTGACAATCTCTATGTTAGCTTCACTACCAAATAACATTTCAAGTAATAACTCAAAGATAATATATTCTTAGAGCAAAATGGTCACTTCTGAAGGGGCTTAAGGAACCAGTGACTTGACCAAGAATAGCATTTAGACTCTGGGCATTTTCATTGTAAGGGTAGGAGCTGAGAGCAGAGAATCTGACAATTGTTACTTATTTAGAACTGTGCTGCAATTTTATTGTTACAGTTCAGGTAGATACACTACTGAGGTATCTGAAAAGGCACCATTTGCATGTTGAAAAGATCCAATTTGCATGTTTATGGGAAGGTTTTTTATTGTAATGACATGCATAATGGCTTAACTCTTTATATTATCAAAAAATAAAAAGGGAATGTGTCACGAGAGTATCTTGAGAAAGAAGAAAATAGCATAATGAATCACTCACCACCATGTACACTGAGCAGTTTCTAATGCTGTAGTTCACCTGAATATAAAAAAAAAAATGAGAGGAAATATATGCCTGCCCCAACTAAAATGTAGGAGTTAGAAGGCTACTAGCATGTACGGCAACATTTTTTGAGCACATAATTAACATAAGGTATGGGTGGAACACATAACCTAGTGCTCTGCTGAGTTCCACACTTTTCATCTGAGCAGCTTCACTGGGCTAACTAATTAACACAAAGGTCATTGTTCTCATTTTTCCAGTATCAACAGAACATTAAAGCAGCACATCTCTGATTATGTTGGTAGATGAGGGATGCTGCAGTTGAGATGAAATTTCAGTTTCACAAAGGCTAAGACCAAAGCCCATAAATTTAGCAACGGGATAATCTGCTGTGCACTGAGCTTCTTTTCTGAAAGGAGGAAAAAGGAACTATGATGAAAGCACACAACCAAGGAGAAATGGAAATGGGGATGACCTTTACACTTTGATCACAGGTGCATCTGCAAAGTTCTGTGTGAGTAGTAAGTTAACAGCATGAGTCAAATGCCAAATGTTGAAACAATAAAATGTCTGTAGATGCAAATTGGCAGTACAGGTAAGTTGGTGTCTTGCAGTGGAGTCTATATGGCCACAATGTTGTAGCCACATAGCTTAACTGGCAGTGTGTCATGTTGGATAATACTAGAAGGAGAACTACATTCTTTTACATTTTTCTCCCTTTAAATCTGTAACTGAGTTAGGACAAGCACTCAACCATGCAGAGGATTGTGTGAGAATATTTGAGTCTTTTTCTCAGGTTTCTGACTGCCTTCATTTGCACCAGAAATATGCAAGACAAATTAAATTTTTTTTCATAAATGATTGATAGTTTTTCTTCAGATTTTGGCAAGAATAAAGCAGTGCTGATATTAAAGAAAAGAAAGAATGTTTTTTGATTTCACTTGAATTTGGGCTTGAATACTGCTGGAAGGCCAAAAGGATTCTTATTGTAACTAAATCATTTCTCTGTGACCTCCAAGTAAGTGACTTCTAAGGCTGCAAGGTATCATTCTACTCACTTCATTTGGTTTCTCACTAACACCATGAAATGCGAACTTGCACTTCCAGGAATTACTGCATCAAATGTAATTTTTTATTAAGTGGAATCATACTTCCCAAACTGACATTACACATAAACATGCAAGCTAAAAAACTTAGTGAGGAAATCTGATACTCCGTGTTAGATTCTGTTGCATAAAAATGGCTAAAGGCAACTTCAGATGGATGTGAATTTGAAAAAACAGAGGTGAATGAAGTTTTGCAACCCTGTTCCTTCTGAGTTATCTATTAGTGGGAGGAAGGATGAGTGCTAGAAACAAGTCCAGAGAGCTCTACAGAAAATTCTGTGACAGGGGTGTTGGGTGGACTGACAGAGAGGTGCTCTGCTGGATCTGCATGAGGGGATGTGTCAGCCAGTGGTAGCCTTTGCTGCAGTGATCATGAGACGATAGAGCTGAAGAACCTGAGGAAAGGAAGGAAAGTAGCTATCAGAATAACGACCATGAACTTCAAGAGAATGAACTTCAAGAAAGCTTGTTCAGGGAACTGACAGTCATGGGAGGCTGCCGTTAGGCTTAAAGGGGTCAAAGATTGCTGGTTGATCTTCAGGAAAAACCTCCTCAAAGTGCAAGAGCAGTCCATCCTGATGTGCAGACAGTTGAGCACAAAACCAGCTTGACTGAAAGGGTACCTCCTCACTGAGTTGACCAGGCAGGCAAGGATGGCATGAGGAAGATCAAAGCTCAGCTGCAGGTGAAACTAGTGAAGAATCTGAAGCACAAATAGAAAGGTCCTATTAGAACTTTGACAGCAGAAGAAACCGTGGAAATTGAGGTCTGCTACTGAATGGGGTGTGCAGCTTGATGATAAATGACATGGAAAAGGTGGAGATACTCAATATCTTCTTTGGCTTACTCTGTTCTGGCAAGTCTTCATCTTTTGTCAGATCTTTGTGTCTAGTAGCACAGTGAGGCAGAGAGAGTGCTACCTGCAGTGGAGGAGGAATGAGCTAGAGCAAAAGGAAAATAGACAAGCCAATGGAACCGAATAGGATGAATCTCAGGTGTTGTCAATATTACTGTGAGGCCTATCTGTAATGTTTTTTCAAAGGGTTTGGCAAGCAGGGGAACTTTCTGAAGACTATCCACCTTTAGGAGGTGAATAAAAAGGAGGATCCAGGTAACTACATGAGGGTCAGACTCACCTCAGTTCCTGTGACAGTTGTGGGGACTGTCTTCGTGGAAGCTGGTTCCAAGCAAGTGAAGATCAAGAAGGTGATTGGGAGCAGCTGACATGGATTTCCCTAGTGCAAATAGTGTCTGATCAGTGTGGTTACTTTCTGTGATGAAATGACTGGCTATGTGGACAAGGGGAGAGCAGAGCACCTCATTTACTTTGGCTTGCCAAGACCTTTGAAATGGTCTCCATAGAATCCTTGTAGCCAAATTATAGAC
Organism: Cariama cristata; assembly: GCF_000690535.1. Taxonomy (NCBI): domain Eukaryota; kingdom Metazoa; phylum Chordata; class Aves; order Cariamiformes; family Cariamidae; genus Cariama; species Cariama cristata. Next base: position 5,349 of record NW_009627143.1, on the reverse strand, counting down.
TGTGGGGTGAATGGGCTAGACTTCAAGCTGTTGAAAAACTAAATTGGCCATTGGGGTCAAAGAGTTACTGGTCAGTGGTTCAGAGTCTAGCTGGTAGTCAGTGAAATATGTTATTCACTGGGGTTGGTATGGGGTCTAATACTCTTTAATGCCGTCACCAACAATCTGGACTGTGGTAAGGAATGTACCGTCAACAAATTAATGTATGACACAAAATTGGGGTGAAGGCTGGTGAAAACATCTGCTATTTGTAGGAGCCTTGACCAGCCGGAGGAATGGGCTGAAAAGAACCTCAAGTTGTTAATTAAAGATGGATGCAAAGATGAGCAGTGCAGGCTGGGAATTGACTGGTTAGATCACATCTTTGCTGAGAAGGACCTGAGGTCTCTGTGGACAGCAAAAAGAAGATGGGTCAGCACCATGCCTTTATGGCAATGCGGGCTAGCCATGCTGGGCTATGTTAGTGAGAGGATAAACAGTAGGTCTAAGAAATTGGTTGTTCCCTTCTGCTTGGCACTTGTCAGACCACATCTGGAGCTGTGTCCACTTTTGGACTAGATGGTCTTCAGGGGTTTCTTCTGATATAAATTATTCTGTGATTGTACAAAAAAGGAAATTACATAGTAACAGTTATATGTATTATTTGGCACAACACCATGAGGTATGTTTCTTTTGTGAAAAATATCTCTGTACTTCATGATGGGATTGATTTCTGCTTCTTTATGTTTAATAAGATTTTTAGCTGAGGACATGAGATGATTTTTTGGGGTGGGCAAGCAATCTGATCACCTTATGAAATTTTCTGAGATAATGAAGCGAAAGAAGAATCAGAAGAACTTCTTTTTCTGTTTTGGAGTGTTCTGAGAAGAGAAGTTACATGGCATAAACCAGAGCACAAATAGGATCATATAATTAACTATTCTGGAGCGAAAATGAACCTAGTTAATACCCTGAAACATGCAGACTTTAGGAACTGATGTCAGTGCGATTATGTTTTCAGATACAGTAATAAAGTAAAACTTCTATGTTCAGCTACACACTGGCTCCTTTTGTCTCATTTATTTATTGATTCAGCACATTGACTTTCTATCTGCATCTTTCCATCAAGAAAACCTTCTAGGTTTCTTCGGTTTTGCTGCTCGTGTGGAATAAACTGTGGTTTTGCTATTAGTACAGAATAAATCGTAGAAATCAGTGAAAGTGTCATTTTTATCCAGTTTCTGCTGAAACATGGAATTGATTTTGAATGGATCTGATTGTAACAATGCTGTGGGTGCACTGAGATACTTGCATAGCAAGTATTACAGGGATACAGAAGCATAGATTCTTTAACAACCTTATACAGAGTTTCAAGAAAATGTGCTCCACCACTTTAGAATCAAATTAAATTTTTTTCAAATGAAACAATAAATAAATAAAAAAGAAAAAAAAACCCACCACCCAATAAAAATCTATATCCAGTACTTCTCCAGCACTGCTCACATCACAGTTTTTTGGTTGCGATGATTTATTTTAGACCTGTCTTGCTCAAGTCATCCAAGATACATTGCTGTCTCATTCTGCAGGGGGTAAGAAAGATATTAATGCATCTCCTACTACTTGGAAATCATTCCTG
>NW_009627143.1:2437-3703 GCF_000690535.1 Cariama cristata | reverse complement strand
GAACTTCCATTGCTAAGACTCTGCAAGACTTTCTGAGTGGGTATTTGACATGACCTTTTAAGACAAATGTTTAGACTGTATTGTCAGGCAGAGGTTTGAACAAAATTATTTTTTAAAATTGAATTTGAACGTAGGGTGTAAGATCAACAAAGCTTGACATACACTGAGGTTCTCAGACATAGATCTGGTCACTCTGTTTTATACAAACCACAAGTAACTCTGTTTTAAATACAAATAGAGATGGAAAGCTGTTTAAAATCTGCTTTTGTAACTCCCTGCCTAGATGATTATGCCCCAAACATAGTTTATCTCTCTTTTGAATCATTCAAACCTCCAAATACCTGGATAAAGGAAGCAACAACTGACCCTCAGCAATCTAATCGTACCTCTTTAGGGGAATACTTATGTATCAGAAAAAGAAATCAGTTTCTTCCAAATCATTCTGAAGTGCCATAGAAACATCACAGTAATGGCTCGTATGTGAAATGTATTAGACACAAGCAAGAAGTTCCATTTTCTAATGTTTCAGACAAGGGAAGAAAGTAAACAGAAATTATCTTTGATGACATAATCAGTGGGTGAAGGAAAATATAATAATTGTGGCTCTTTCTCTCTTTCTACTTGATATTTATGCACCCTTTAATTACATTCTCATTTTTTAATTTCTGTTGCTTTTTGTGAGAAATTCCTCAAAGTGCTACTTTGACTGGCAAATTTCAAATGCTAAAAAAAACAAGTGGAGAAAACAGAGAGTCATTGTCAAGCACCGTCCAAAAGGCTTGCTCATTATTTGCTTGGAAGGACATCTTATTTCAAAATTTCATTTGATCTGTTTTTTTAAATTTCAAAATTAGTAAAAAGAAAAGACCTGCTATAACTGTCTGCTAACTCTCTAGAACTCTCTCATCTAATTCTTCCTTTTCTATTTTAGTTAGTATTCTGTTTAAACTCTTTGTTTTTGTATAGCTTACATGTGTTACAATTGCATAATCTACTCAAAGATTTAAGTATATACTTCGTATCCTGTAGGTGTTTCTGTATGCATGTGTATAAAGAGTAGGTATGCAGACATGTAGGAAGCTCAAAAATTCCACACCAAAAAATCTAGATGAAGTTTAGCAGAACATATTCCACTTCTGAAATTGCAAAGGAAATAACCCATGTTATTAACCATGGGAATGGTTTACAGCTGCATCAGGGGAGATTCAGACTTTACATTAGGAAGTATTTCTTTACAGAGAGGGTGATCAAACACTGAAACAGCCT
>NW_009627143.1:2181-2406 GCF_000690535.1 Cariama cristata | reverse complement strand
AAAAACACTGAAACGGCTTTTGTAGAGAGGGGGTTGGTGCCCGGAGCCTGTCAGTGTTCAAGAGGCATTTGGACAATGCTCTTAATAACATGCTTTAACTTTTCATCAGCCCTGAATTGATTAGGCAGTTGGACTAGATGATTGTTGTATGTCCCTTCCAACTGAAATTCTTTTCTCTTCTCTTCTCTCTCCTCTCCTCTCCTCTCCTCTCCCCGTCCCTCCTCT
>NW_009627143.1:0-2079 GCF_000690535.1 Cariama cristata | reverse complement strand
TCTCCTCTCCTCTCCTCTCCTCTCCTCTCCTCTCCTCTCCTCCTTTTTCAGGGCTACATCAACAGACCACTGAGTTATTCTTATTCCCAACCTCCATTATGCCACCATGTAACTTCCCATACCAATGTACTAACTTAATTCAGAGACAACTTTGTGTTGTTCAATGTTCAGCTAACACCTTTTGCAGTTCTCAGCCCAGGCTGAAGAGGGAAATGACTAGCTGTATAACTTGTGTATGTTCACTTACCATGTGTGGAGGAATACATGCATAGGGAGAGTTGCAGACCTGCTGCTTCCCCTTCAGAAATCAAGACCTTTTCCAATGAATGCATATTAGTGTAGTGTATCATAAGATGGACAGATTTTGAGGTGAAGCTGTGAATTTGGATGGGATTTTTGTATACACTATTGTACTGTGTGGAGTTATGCTGTGTGAAATATGAAGTAGATAATAGTGGACTGTGTAGTTGTTAGCATGATGTTTGGAACCTAAAAGGGGCTTAGCTGTTGAATTCCGCAATTTGAATCCATTAATCTGAATTGCACACAATCAACCTTAGTTTGGCATTTACAATCCTTTTTTTTGTTGTTGTTGTTATTGGGGAAATCATCTAGTATTTACACTTCAGGTTGAGAGTAGGGCTGAGCAAAAAAATCAGGCTTGATTGTTGCCAATTTGGAAACTGTTAATAGTCTTTATCTGAGAATGGAAAGCACCATTAGTCAATGAAAAAGTATATCAATAAATTTATCCTTAAATTTAATTTATAATTTTCCCAAACTGCCCATTTCATTTTTTAAAGAACAAGCCCTAATCTTTTAATATAGTTCCCTCATTATTCCTTCCCCGCACCTCACATACACTACATGAATATAACTGGGGAGTTGCCACAACACAACATAGCTGTTCCATCTAGGTGTAATCTTCACAGGCATTTTAGACATTTGCTGTTAATTCTGTTGAGATCCATCTTTTAGTTATCCCACAGTAGGCAGGTGTGTTGCCACTTGGTTTTGAACTCACATTTCATGAATACTGCAACCAGAGTGCCAAATAAAATAGAATATATACTGAATAATCTTCAGTAGGACTAAAAGGCAAACTTAAATAAAAAATAAAGATGTACAGAAGGAACAGCTTATCCTTTCTTATTTTCCACTACTATTCCTTCCCACACTTTGCCCTGTGATCCAGTTACCTGTCTTCATGTTCTTAGGTTTTTGGAGAAAAAAAAATGAGAGGGGCAGTTTCTGCTGTGGATCTGGTAGAGGGAGTTCCAAATTGGAAGGTGGAGTTGACATTTTTGAAGAGAATTATGCAATGCGATTGCTTACAATAGCAGGAAATTCAGGAAGTCCCTTCTTGCCACATGGTCAATATTCCTAAGCCTCTCTTCAAAATACAGTGGCAATTGCTACAAAAATGCCAGACAAGAATCTGGTGTTCCTGTGTTAGGCGTCTGACATTGGGATGTTCCCTGATGGGCAGGGGAATCCTCCAGACGCCCCTGACCGTCTAGTTTAGGGGCCAAAATTTAGAGTTACAGGATCTCCCTTTGGAGTCCTTTCAAGTATTCTCCCTGTCTTCATTAACTTTACAGGAAAATTAGGCTCTTATTTTGGAAGGCTGTTTTGCTAGAAACAATATATGGGCACGCTGTGTTTGTAAGTGAGGCCGACTGTATTTCAGTCTAGATATATCTGTGTATTGGTATTGCTGTATTCATTCCTGAAGTTCATACTTTTCTCATTTGTCTTTTCGGCCCTATCACATTAAAATCTTATTTTCTCAGGAAATCAAATGGATTCTTAAATTCCCTGAATAGGATCTCTTTCCTCCCTTAGTGGCTCAGATGTTTTAGCATTTCAATAAACGACCAACCTTACAGCTGCTAGTAACAAACTCAAAGGTTTCAAGGAGATCAGGGCCTGAGTGGTCTTGTGGTGAGTGCTATAGGATTCACCTGTTATGTAGAAGATTTAGTTAATCTCTATCTGCAGTAAAAATACTGCTGCACCAGTGTTTCAGGGGCTGGATTCCTCCCCCAGGTTTGTCATAGAATCATAGAATCATTTGGG
>NW_009627142.1:0-16266 GCF_000690535.1 Cariama cristata | reverse complement strand
CATCCAGCCAGGGTCAACCCACCACACTACTGGATCCTTGATACCAGCCACATTGTTACCAGATCATTTTGAAGTCACATCAAGAACAGTTAACAAATGCCTAAAAAGGCCTCACAGATAGAGATTTCCTGGTCGTGAATATAATACATCGTGTTAATACATGCAAGCCTTTTATTTATTTATTTAAGGGGAAGAGGAAGGACACAGAAATCTCTTTTCATTATGGTCTTGCAAACTTTCTTTTCCCATGGCCTAAGACTTACTTAATTAAAAATGGTTACCTCAACTGTGACCAAAGGAGCTGGCACTTGATGATAAATGTTCAGAATTTCAGCTTCTCCAGAGTTCTAAGAGACAGCTATGGACCTCTCCAGAGATACTTGAAATTTGCCTTCCCTTTGTAAAACATGGCCTATCCCTTTGTAGCCTTCAAATCCATCAGAAGAAGCAACTGCCTTTCTTGGAGGCAAGACGTGAACCATCATTAAAAACTTTAAAGCTAATGCTAAATCACTAAGTGCAAAGTGCCTGTCTTTCTTTGATACAATACACCGATCCCACAGCGGACAAGAAGGGCAACGACTCTCCATTCCAGCACTACTTACAGAGTAGAAGCAAGACGAAGGGGTGTATCTTTTTGCCTGACAGCTAGAGACAAAAAGTGAAGGAAAGATCTACTAATGAGGTAAAGAAGTAGTCAAAAGAACTGAACATGTAGCAATTCCAGATACATATTGTGCTTAAAATACACCGTTGGAAAGCATACAAACTTTTTTTAAATTTTCTCACACATGAGAATTGAGAACTGCAATAAACAAGACACACAGGGCTCTGTGCATTAGCTACCTATAGGCTGATATAACTTAATAGTGATTTGACACATGCATTTAAAACCCAGTAGAGAATGCAGCATTTGCAAAATCTGCAGATCAGCAGGGCAGAAATAAATGGTCATTTTGGAAGATAATTAACTATTAGAGGTAGGGCATGGCAACAAAAAATATTCCTGGAAAATATAGCCACCGGCATTGGCCGGTTTTGCGACACCAAGATATTTGCAAATGAGAACATTTTCTGTAGGTATTTAATCAAAGGCTTAAGTGAACTGGTAGGCTACTATGTCATATTGATTAAATAGAGTAAAGGTGAATTTCCTAAAATAGGTATTTCTTTCTTAGTTGTATCAACTTTGAATTAAGCTTGACCCCAAAGTATTTCAGGATTGTTGTCCTCAAGCTCTTGTACTAAGGCTGGCACGTGAGATTGTGTCATTCCCAAGTGTTTTAGCTTGTTAAAATGGTAAGGACTCGATTAAAAACAACCACTGGAATTAAAAAAAAACAAACAACAAAAAAAACAAACCACACACAAAACCAAACCGAAATACCAACCACACCCCAACACCCACACAAAAAAGTCACAATCACAGACAAAAAAAAAAACCCACAAAACTGAAACAAAACAAAACACCCACACACCATTCAGAAATAGAATGGCATGTTATGTGGGCAAGAGAAGTAGTAGGAAAAGCTTTGTATTGTCAGTAAGAATGGAACTTTGTCTAGAATTTCTAGGGTGAGAGAGGAATCCTCCTAGGTACTTAGAAACCACATTGGACAGTTTTGATGGGTTATCAGCAGATGGTGAAGGCACCACAGTACCTTAGTACTCTTGTTGGGCCCCTCCAAATCCCTGGTATTCCTAGGTTTAGTTGCACTGGCAAGTCAACACCTTACAGAAAGATCGGCTGTATCTCAAATCTGATGTAACTAACAATATGTCACAATCAGCTATCTGCTTTATTTGACAAACTAGGAAAGTAAATCCCAGATGTTTTCAGCACTACAGAAGCTCAGATACACAAGATAGATTTATATAACAAATATATTTTTCTGCAGACAGAAATATGCATTTTGCATTGACTACAAAATGCCAAGCCAATTTTACAAACAAAAGTAAATCCTTAGTGTTATAATTAAACTTTCTTTTTTGGGTTAGAGCAGGCAGGTAAGAAACTGATCCTTGAATGGAGAGATCTGGGGTTTGCTGCTGACTGTCTCTCATTCCTCAGTCCGAGGTCTAAAGAGCTATGCCAGTTTTGCCCGTTTCACTCCACAGAAGATACTCGTCTTTTCTCACAACATTCACGCATGTGCGCGTATATATATAATACACATACTTATACATGATGTTCATATATTAACTCTTATTTCAAAGTTCTGTTTCCATGGAAACAGCAGCAAGCAGCTATGTCAAAGTCCTGTTACTTTCTTCATGAGCACTAAATGGATGAGCATATGCTGGAAATACAGGTTAAAAAAAGTAACAATTGGAATGCAAATACTTGTCTTAACTCCAGGTTTTCATATTACTTCTTTCAAGAAACATCTATAGAAATATCCAACTGAATTGCTGGATTAAACTAAAATTCATGCAAGCACACTTATTGAGGAATAACAGTCTGAAGACAAGAAGTTAGTCAAGAACTGCTTATCAAAAAGTATTTTGTGCATATCTGCAATAGACAAGAGCTATGTTTGGTAAGAAGAATCTAAGGACTCCAGCTTCCAAGCATGAACTATTGCGCTGGTTGTATTTAGCATACTTATGGGATTGCTAGCAGAGTCAAAACTTAGAACAAAACAGGTCTCAACTCAAAGTGTAAGAAAAAAAAAATCCTTTCAATAAATACTTAAATACTTTCCACATCAAAAGGACTTTCACACATCTGTTTTACTCAGTAGGGACCAACCAAACACACATTTAAATACTTTGCCAAATTCCTAGTCTGAGTCAACAATTATAAATATTCAGTGAAGAGAAATGAAGATATTTTTCCAAAAATTAAACTTAATAAAAAAGGGAGTGACAATATATCCACACTGAATGTTTCATCCTTCAAACACTTCTCTCACCTCTTTGTTAGTATCACCAACAATCTGAATACCTAGCAAGAGTTTTGCGAGGAAAATAATAGGAATACTTGGGATTTATAAGAAAACTGTCCCAAGGTCTATGCATTCCTTCCTGCAAAAGCATTACCATACTTATACACTCTCTAATCTAATATTCAAAATTTTAGTTTGCTTGATCTAGCTGTAGCTTCAAGCATTGTCCAAAGGCAACATGTTTGGAGGAAAGAGCCCACCTAGCGTGTTCACTGAACTTATTGCCATACAGAAAAGAATTTTTAAAACCAGAAAAGAGATAAGTGAAAAAACTACTTATGTCAATACCAAGATATAAAATGTCAACAGACCTAGAAAACATAAATATTTGAAAAATATTCCTAAATAACCTTATAGCACGTTTCTGCTAGATACCAAGCTTTAAAATAACAATAATGTTGCCCAGGAAGCACGTCTAGCAGCCCTTAATCCAGAACTGGGCATGTGTGAACTGCAGACTTTGAATACTTGCACTCTTTTTGTGGATACGAAAGGGTCGTATGTGGGCTTTGATCTTTTAATAACTCTGCTTAATTCATACAGTTAAACCCTCTTAATCAGCGGTCTTTTGAAATGCATTAATTAATTCTACTTTGGAAATTAGTATTATATAACCATATTACATAAGCTAGGGCACCTAAACTTTACACTCATCTAGTAACTTCTGCGAAAATCAAGAGATTTTCTTGCCGCTCTGCATTACAACAAGGAACAGAAACCACTGCACAACATGATTGGGCACTTAACAAGTGGAACGTTCAAATCGCATTACTGCAAAAGTAACAATTTAGGGGGAAGCCCTCAAAAATTTGGTGGGAATAATTAAAGGAATCTGAAAGATGACTTTTTTTTTATTATTTTCTTTGAACTGAGTGAGTTAGCACGATATCCTTTGTATTTTTCAGACAGTATTAATTTTCAGGACTGTGAGGGGGAAGGCCTGGAGGGCAAACTTGAAAAAGATTAGTCTAATTCAAGTCCTATGTACAGAAGAGAGAGTTTTATCTGTCAATTTGAAAGAGAACTTTAAAGACGCTGTGATATGGAGCGGAATTATCACCACTATTAATTGCACAGGCATATTAAAAAGACCCTGGAAAGTGACCTCCTCTAATACAGAGAATGCATGTAGAAAAATATGTCTTAATCTTCTTTTCTGTGCTGAGATAAATGTCAAGTGTATCTATCACCTCAATTAACCATAGGAAAAAAGCTGTCAAAATCTAATTCTTTTTTTGACAAGGCGTTTATTCTGAAACCAGCAGAGGGAGAAACAGGCACTTGTATTAGAAAGAGATGAGTGTCAAAGGGTGCTGAAACACATGGTGAGTTTTCCATGTGCGAAATGCTGATTAGAACCATGGTAAATCAGTGCTAGTGTGCTCTGGGTTTGTTGCCTGAGCTACAGTAAAACTGAGGGCTTTGTGGCATGGTTTACTTCAGCATTGAGGTTACATTAACAAAAGAATGTTTTTCAGCTACAGTACCATGCAAAATGCGAAAGAACAGATGCAATGAAAGAACCTTAACTTCAGGAACACTAAAGACTATTTTACAGAATATTGTAAAACATATTTATTGTGATAGTTTATTTACTCTTTGATTTTTTTCCTTTAAACAGAATTGAAACCTTTGTGTTCCTTTCTCTGTTACATCAATGTGATCTCATCAGGGTATTAGGATGGATTCACCCTTCATCAGCTTGATTTACTCACACACAGAGGTTTTTTGCAGAAGAGCAATAAAAGGTAAACTGGAAAACCAATACTGATACATATCTTTTTCCTAATTGAGCTTTGAAAGCAAAAGGACTGACCTGATAATAAAACTTTCATATTAAGGGCAGCTTGAAAGAATTCTGCCAAGTAATTGGTACAACCAAACATTGCTTCAGCTAGAAATCATGCAGAAGAGGGAAGCCGCCTATCTAAAGCTATACATTTAGAAAGAGAAATTTGAGACCATGAGACTGCTTAAAAGTCATCCAGATTTTTTGCTTCATTTTCAAAATCTGATGTGTGCCCATGTACATGTGTGTGTGTTCATTCAGGTTTTATTTTAGGCAGGAGTCTCAAAGAGAGTTTGAAACTTTTTTTCTGAATGACAATGGAGCTTTTGATTGAAATGCAGTAAAAGTCTAGGATTTTTCAATCTCCAGAGCTAAATCCTTTCATATGTCTCTAGATGAGATGAGCCTCAGAGCAGTACTATAGTGTGCTTTGCCACCATCCCTTTTCCAGAAACAAAGGAAGCCCAGAAAAGCTGTGTATATATATGTTGGAAATATAGGTGACCTATGGTATTTGTTAGAAGTTAGGGGTGCATTCGAGGATTAAAACAATTACATCCCACAAAAAGGACAGGCTTCCCTAGGGAAAGCTCTAGGATCGCTTGTTAGCTGCAGCACACCTGAAAAATAACAGATCAGTCCTCCACTTGTTTATGTTGTCATATGCTTTTGGCTTCAGTGACACTCTGTCATATTGTGTCACAACTGGCTCCCTGTTTCTGTAAGAGTAATGCAAATAACAGATCCTAAAGGCTTAATAATACAAATAGGAGTCCTCAGGCAAGTGCCTGCTCCACTCTATTTTTTTCACCGCTGCTCCAAACATTACTTCAAATTAAAAATTGGCCAAGTTGGAATCCGTCAGGTATGTTCCTCTTACAGGACTTCTATTAATAAGAGCAATGGCTAAGTCATGCAGTCCTGCTAGCCACAATGAAAACACACATATGTCTGCCAATATAAAATTATTCAAAACAAAACAAAAAAAAAAAACACAAAAAGTACCACCAATATTTCTGAAAACATAGATTATAGAACTTAAATTATTTCCAGAAAGTACAATAAGGCAAACCACCATTGAACAAATATTAATTATGGCATGGAGAAGTCAGGTGATATGCAGGCTTTGAGAACTTACAAATTTTCTATTTGGTCTTTTCTAAACTCATCCAAAGGAATTTGGATAGAAAAGTCTGGGTATTCTGGGTAAATTATATGAGTAAAGTACAAGGCAATCATGCATGTATAAGAATGTGATTAACATTGCATAATCGTTCAACACAACATTCTGTCTCATTTCATAAGCTACAAACAGTCTGGAGCACTCAGTTAAAACTGGTTACAGAAGAGAAAGGATTCACTTTCCCATTTCCCACGTACTGTATCAGCTATGCCAAGAAGGAGGGGAAGAAAAAAAGAAAAAAAAAAAAGACCAAAACCAAAGATGTGGAAGTCTTTTCTAATTCCAAGAAAGAAAAGTGCTACCCGATGAAGCTTTACTACAACGATAACACACCCTAAATTAGATCTACATATGTGTCCTTCCCCTCCTCTCAACTACCAGGCAAAATTTACACATGCTCTTCTCAACTAGAAATCCAGACCCGCCAGCTGTACCTACGGGCTCCTAGCCATTGTCAAAGTGGGATTTCCAGCTTAAGCCCAGCTGGGCTCCAGCTCCCCAGTACTGCCCTCACGTGCCTTGGGAGGCCTGACGTACAGCTCTAACACACAGCAAAGCTACAGAGCGGCTGCTGAGCCCCCACAGCAGTTTACATGTAAGTTTTTAAGCTTGCAGCAAAGGTCAGATAGAGCAAATTTGCTCAATCCTGCTTTTGATTGCAGACTAACCTTACTATAAATGCATTTGTATGTCTCGTGAGGTCAGAACATGCACTGAGTTACCTTGGCTCATCTAATGCACAACATTTTCTGGCTCACAGCGTTTGTGTGCATATCAGATAGGACAGGGGGCCTCTGATCCTTGAAGGACAACACAAAATGCAGGATGCATTTTAGTGTTTTTAAATGGGAAATCATTGAGATATTTAGCAGGAGCTTACAGGACACAGCTAGTAGTGATACAGCACAGATTTCTGCCATGAGAGAAGAGCAATGAAAGACACAGCAGTCCATTCCCACCAGGAGCTCACCGTTGGCGTACACCAAAGTCCTCCACACTCAACAGGCCATGTGTGGCTTTGCAATGCAGCACACAATAGCACAGAAGCAAGGGTGGTACACACAGAGGGTTGCTCTGCAGACCTGAGGAGGCAGCTTGCATTTCGTCAGTTTATTCCAGACCAGTAACAGGAACTTTAGCTGTTGCTGCTCTTTGGTTCTGGTGCAGGTGTCAAGAATTCATCAAAAAACAGCTCAAGATCCCATCCAGTCAGAAGAAAATATCGCTTTGAACCAGCCAAGGTCCTGATCCTGTTTGATTCCCAGTACTATATTTTACTTTGCCCTTTTTAAGCCCCTTTTCCTGGATCTAGACTTGCACTTAAGAAGAGTCTTATTAAGCAAGTTTCCATTAACAAATCAAGGCACAGACTGGCCTCCACTCGTTCACAATATCACAGATCATCATGTAGCAGCTCTAGTGATGCTGGCACTCATTTTACAGGTAGCAAAAGAGTCAGAAAACAGTTAAGTCACTGTTCCTGTGTCCGTGTCTGAGCTAAATCTCTTATCTGGAAGGCAACCAAGGAGTTTGTCTTCAGCTCTAGTTTCTCACCCACTTGATCACAGCATTTTACTGAAGTTGATACTTCTTCCTGACACAGGCTTTACCTACCTACCTAGTGCCAGTCTCTGATGAAGAACAGAGTGAAACCTCTGTATTCAGTCTGTCTTGAGGCACAAGATGCATTAACAGTACTTCATTCACATTCACTATAATATGAATAAGAAATTTCAATGGATGTCTATTTAGAAATTACATTGTCTATTACTACATAAAAACTGAAGTGTTGTGCTTGATAAAACCCACATAACAATGTGAATAGCTGCACCATAATAACGGGCTGACTCATTCCAACTTATTTTGAGCTCTTTTGAACACAGTTTCTTAAGGCTCACTTGTATGAATATCCTGAACATTTGCCCTTAAAAAAAAAGTCCATTTTTAAAGAATATTTCATAAGGTGTTTGCACTTCTCTCATCTCTCCTCCATCCTGGGAAAGAGATAAGATCTCAGATTTTAAGAATTCAATTCAGATGACTTAATGAGTTAAGGGAGCTGGAACAGATATGAAGGGACTCTTTGTGGAAGAGATTATAAAAAAAAAAAAACTCACACAAGTAGCAAATGCCTGCTCAAAGCACTTGGGTACTTCATATGATTAAAAATGAAGAGAATAAGGTACCCTAACTGCAAGGGACAGAGCACAGTCCATTCCACCGTGCTCATTTCTGTAACCTGACTCGTGTCCTGCCATCGAAATACTCTGATGACAGTTCATCCTGGAAGAGCTTGAGTACTACAATCAACAGTTCTCATCTAGTGAAAGATAGTTGCTCTGCTGCCAGCACACTTCTGTCATAGCCTCTGATTAATATAATACAGAAATAAAAGGAAAAGATTTAACTGGATCTTTCAATTCAAATACCTCTAAGCAGTTTCTATTTAGAACTAGTAAACATTAGACAATGATTTTCTTTCGCTCAAGACAAAACAAAAATATATCTGAAATGTGCAGTGTTTGCCCTCCCCATTTATGTTTTTGTGTGCTGAATTGGAAGATTTCAGAGGGTGAAAGAGACACAATCAGGATTACCAACCAGTAAAATCTTACAGGGAACAGGAAAGCATGAAGATTTGTATAAATACTTGCAGGAACTGAAAAGAGCAGATGCACAATCAAGTAACGTAATAGATGCACAATAATAAAATAATGCACAAAGCAAGTGCATGTACACTTGCTTTTAAAAGAAAACATCTCTGTCCCAATCTAAAAAATAATTAGACAAAGAGAAAGCTTTCATCAGCTGGACAGCTCCAAAATCCTTCAACAGTCTGGATTTGTTACCAAAACCCCCCACTTATTAGGGAAAATATCTTTGTGGAAAGAAGCTTCAAAGTATATTCTTGTCAACATATACTTGAAGGTTACTTTCTCTAAACAGACAATTCAGCCTGCACTGATAACTACTTACAATACAGCTTTAAAAATAATAATATTAAACCCCAAAAGAAGCTAAAAAAAATCAGGTGAAATTCTACTGGCATGATTTCAAATATCTATACAAACATCAGCTCCTGTTCCCTGGAAGGCTGGGCCCCTGCCTAAAGGAGATATGCCCAATTCATGTGTCTGCATTATTCCTGTTTGCATGTAATATGGTTTTGCATAGCCATGCCAGTTCCTACTGAGTGTGAGAAGACTCGCAGAGTGTGAAATCTTGCAAACTAAATGAGCCATAGGAGCAGTTTGCACAAATCTCATATGATCAGCGTGGTAACCTAGTCCCCTAGTATGTTATTTCCATTATTATTAATAGCAATTATTCAGGCAAATAAATGACAGAGTAAAACCCTTGGCCTCAATGTTTGAGCAGTGCTGGGTCTGAAAAAGAATTATTATGTTTTTCCATGCACAAAGAGCAACTGTATGCTAATGTACATCCTTCCTTCACTTTAGAGGCCTGTCAGCTTCTCGGACAGCTCACACTAATGCAAGCACGCTCTCTTGAGCAGGCAGGCTACAGAAAATGAGCTAGGGCATCTTGAGCGTAATAGAAATTTGATGGCAGTTGGAAGAGAGTAACTTGTCAGTCAGGGGAAGCCTCCAGGTTGGTGCACAGTGCAGAGAAAAGGGATTTAGTGAGGGCTTCTTACCTCTCATCACTGCCCAAGGAGGGTCCAGCCTTGTTCCTCAGCATGGGGAATCATGGAGCTACGCCTCCACCTTTCCCCAAAAAGCACCAGCACAACCAGGAAGTTTCAGTTTATGTTTTCTTTACCCTGACCCCAGAGAATTTGTGCATTGCCATCTGCAGCTTTGTTGTGCTGTAAAGGAAAACAGTACAATATCCCTCCCTGTCTCTAAATGGTGCTTACAAAGAAAACTTCTCAGCAGACAGTTATTAAAATGCACAGCAAAACAAAACAAAACAATTTACCTAGATGAAGACACAGGGGAAAAAAAAAAAGAATAGTTAATAAAAGTGTCCTATTTCTGAAGAAACTGATGAGAAACGAGAAATTGCACTTTCACAATTGAGTTGACCTGTCCCTTGCCAAGCGTGTTGAAACAGGTTTTAGTTCTACTTCATTTACAGCTACCTTCAAACAGACTGTTGTGTGCAGTTAGTGAGTACAAGTTGCTTGGAAGGTTTTGCTTTTGGATTCTGGTTTTTGGAGGAGTTGGACTTTAGCATTTGGGGTTTTGAGGGGTTTTCTTTGTTGTTTTGTTAGGGTTTTTTTAAGTTGAAGTTGAAGTTCATTGGGTTTCTTTACAAAAAATTAAACTCGACATGATGTAGTCTCAAAATCTTTCTGATAAATTTAGGAGGGGAAGAAGAGAAAACCACAACCCAAGCTAACATTGAAACATTTGTCTGCCCCAATATAGACATTTATTTGGCTAAGTAAAGATGGCCTGTTTGCAATTGCAATCACAAATGACAATGACAAGAGAAGTGGAAGGTATAGGACAGATACCCTTTGGCAATCCATCACCATCTGCTCAGATTGCATCACAAAAAAATCTGTGCAACTGAACCTTGAGGAGGCATTATGAGAAGACCTTCAAATTCTTTAGAGTGAAGATTATAAAGCACTGATTAAAATTCATTATGAATTCTAGCATCCTCATTTTCCACCCACTAGTACAAGGAGTTTTGCAGAAATGCTTGACACAAAACCTTTTAACCTGTTACAGATTAAGTGTGAGAAAAATACTGGTTTTACACCTGAAGCTGAGAATTCAAGTAGTTAGTTATCAGGTGAGTGCAAATACTACTATTTAGGATGAGATTTGTCAAAATAGCTTCAAGATTTTCTTCTCTTGGGATGGGCATCTAAATAGTAAAAGAAAGTAAGCAGAATTGAAACAATAACCATTTTTTGGTTCTTAGTGCCAAAGGGATGTTGCTCCTGGGCAAGCTAATGTATCCCTTCTATACTTAATTTTGGATGTACTATTGCAGTCACACCACAGATTAATGATTGGCAAGGAGCCGTTGTGAATCATGCCACGTACAACAGAGTAGTTCTTTCTTCCACTCTTAATGCCTTCCTCTAATGCCTGCTCAATTAGGTTTCCCTGTCAATATCCTAAGAAAGTATGATGCATAGACTGAAGGGGATCTTAGCGATGACATCAGTGTCTTTAATGTAATGAATACGAGCAATGAACTACTCTGAGATGAATGTCAATTTTGTAGAAGTTGCTGCTCTTTTATCAAACTTTCTCCTCTCTTTTTGTATGTGTAAGGTTTGGAGGCAGTGATTAATTTTTTCCCCCCCAATTAATGCAGGACCCAGCTGGTACAACAGGACAGGATTAGGATGATAGGACTGGTACACAGTGCCTGGCCTAGGAAGTGCCATGCAGTGAAACAACACGCAAGCACAGATCTGAGGGGAAATCCCATAGCTCCGTTCAGCCCAGGGAGACATCTCTCTGCTCCCAACTCTGGCTGCATCCCAGCCAGGTGCTGGGGAAAGACCCTTACGTACCTTTGGGAAGGGACTAGAGCGCAAAGACCAGGAGTCATAGCCGAAGCGCACAGCCTGCCACCCCAAAACAGCCTCAAAGCCACTGACAGACAGCTACAATATAAGCCCCTTTGCTGGGTCATTCAGTTTTATTAGATCTCAAGTAGGGCTTCATTACATGACCTAAATAGAGCTCTAATGCTGAGATGATGTCTTGAGCTATCTTTTCTATCTGGAGATAATCATCAATTGCTTTCATCAGCTTTGCAAACTAACCCCAACATAAAGAAAATAGAGTTAGGAAGACCAAACTTGAAAAAGACTCAAGTTTTCCTACATTTTGAAAATAGTAATAATACATACATATTAATACATACATAATAATACAGTTAGACATTATTCAAGAGAGATAAAAATTATCCTTCAACAGAAGTTTCTAAATCAAGACTGAAAGACCAAACTTTCTCCCTAGAAGAGGTGCTGTGCTTCAGTCATCCTTCACTGAGATGGGTGAAAAAACTTATTAAATCCAACTGTATTTCAGGTCAAGATGGATCAAAATAGTTGAAAGCAATCCTTTTCTGCTTTCATATCTATGTCTCCAAAATCTAGGAGCTTTCATTTAATTCACTTGGAATAAAATTATCAGGAAGCAATTAGCCTTCTTAAAATGGAAAAAGGCTATATCATGCTCACTTATTTTTAAAACCTCTTATCACATACAACAGGGAATACTGAGGATCAAGGGAAAAAGATCACTGCTCACAAAGAAAAGCATCCATTAGGCAGATACAAAATATACCTCAGAGAAACCCACTGCTATTGCCACCTCATATTCCTGAGCTCTGAATTCACACACAATGTTTAAAGTTTTTTTGCAGTTGGTGCCCTGGAAGTGTGCTTACAGCCTTGAGAGATCATAGGGAGGTCTCTCAGAGAACAAAGGACCGTAAATAAGATGTACAGTAATCCAGTTATCTTATACTGCTGTGCGTTTACAAACCAGTACCCCTTCATCCTGGGCGTTATAGAAATACAAAAATAAAGGAGACTGATGCAGATACTCAGAGATGGGACAACTAACACTGGCCTCTGGTGGCCTGTGCAGAAACTGGCCAGACTCTGGAAACAGTAATTTCTGAGATGGGACCATGCTTTCCTTTGGGAAGAACCCACCCATAGTGCCTGGACCCATGGTGTTAATTAACCATCTGTCACCTAGAACAGGTAGCACCTAAGAAACCCTGAGCTGCAGCTTGTTTTCCTAGGCCAGCCAGTCAACCTCTCAAACCCTCCCCAGCCTCTCTCCCATCTCTGCTCCTCTGGTTTGATGAAGCAGTAAGCCATTCCCTGAGCCCTAGTGTACCAGGTGTACTTTTGCCCAGAGTGCTGAGACACCTCACTCTGAATCAGGTAGTTCTCCTACAAAGCCTTACAGAGTTGGGCTTTTAAATGAAATCTGCCATGTTCCTCCAAGATCTGAAATGCAAAGATCATCAGCGGTGGGCAGCCAGAGGGTTACACCAGCACTCCCAGCAACTGAAGCCCTCTTTCAGGTACCTGGTTTGAGCTGCCTCCCTGCCAGCTCGCAGGAACGCTTGCCTCCTTCCCCAAGGCCGTGGGACAAGTATTGCCATCTCTTGCAGTCCCAGTACAGCCTCAAAGAAGAGCAGCAAATACTCACCCAGCTTTAACACTTTATTTTAGGTAGAGGGAGATTTTGCACCAGGGACTAAGTTTACAGCAGACTGGGAAAAGTTTTGGGAACTCATCCAAGTGCTCTGGAGGAAATAGTGGGAACACTCCCTGTTATCCACCACTCCTGAAGGGAAATGTCTTTGCTCTGTGCATCACTTTCAACTCCCCTTTGGGACTTTCAGATAAGTAGGCTTGCCTCATTATTTTCACTGGATGCATCTGTGAATACCCCCTATTTTATCATGGGGAACAAGAATTCCCCATAAGCTGCCTCATACTTGCCAGAGAAGGAGGTTGCCAAGGACCTCAGTAATTCACACTGCCCAACCCGCAGCACCAGAGCATTGCAGGAGGTTGGATTTGCTGTAGCCGTTGTGCATAGCAATGGTCAATACTCTTGCTCAGCTCTCCAACAGCAGTGGAAGAGCTAGTCTCATAATTAACTATTCATTTCAGTGCCCTAGGTATGCATCCCTTTAAAATAAGAGCAACAACTTCCTCTTTCACACAGATCTGCACCAAGATCAGATGAGAGCACCGTCAGCCAGATAGTGGGGGCTGGCTGGGACAGAGCTTCAGACCATCAGACAGGGTGGTTTCTCCTGGTACATCTCATGTCACCCTGGGCTAGCCATCTTCCCCTTATGCCCCATATCTCCTCTTTGCTGCAGGCATCACTCGGCACATGCGAGCGGCGTGCCTGCACAGCCACCTGGCAGCTCACAAGAGACCAGTTGGGAGGGCTAGAGCCTACTGGCAAAGCCAGATCCAGCGCATGGGCTTCACAGGCACAGCTTGGTTCAGGGGTATTCATCCTTCTGCTACACTGACAGAATACAACAGGCAGTCACCCAACATCCTCATTGTTCATTCGGGAGAAAAACAACCTCAGAATGGCTACAAAAGGAAAAATATGTATGGGTACTCATGGCCCAACATGTGCTTTGTCTGGTCAGTGATACTGCCAAGAAAGATGTGGCATTTGGCCAAAAAGCCTCGGCACACCAACAAAACACACTGAAAGCTCAATTATGAGGTGGCAAAAATGGTCACGGGTGTTTGTGATGATGTGACTGAGCGCAGTGATGTATGGTATGAGCACGCAGAGCTGTTCAGGAATGACCGTGTCCATCTGTCAGACGGCTGGATACATGACTGGATGACAGGCAATACTGGTCAGTGTGACAGACCATGCTTTCAGCACTTCATCAGAATTGCTTTCAAAGTGCTGCCTAACAACTGTCAAGTATCACCGTATCGTAGGAGTTATAAAGACATTTTCAAAGAACAATAATGAAGTAGCTTTGTGAATTACTAGGAAGAGCTCCTCTCAAGCATAAGGGGCCTGGCAGGGGAAAAAAAGCATGAAGAGGAAAATCTAAAAAGCAGGTGATAAAAAAAAAAATCCCTTCCTTCTACCAAGGAGATCTCATCCTGAATTGTGAAGGAGATACCAAGTAGTTGATGTGAGGGGCCCTCTGGCAGCAGGGTAAGTCAGGATACCTGCATATGGGACATACAATAACCACAGAACTGTTGGACTATGGGACTTTTATAGGTCACTGAGAGTGCCCATACAGTGCTCCTAGTGGAAACCACTGGATTTTAATGCTTCCATTATCACCTAATCTTAAAGGGTGACCACTGGATTGAAGGGAGAAGTTCAGCCTGTACAGAGGCCTCATACACGCGTGCTACTGAAATAGCCTTTACAAAGAGACCCAGAGGTTTCTTCCTCTGGCATTTCAAAACCTTCCTCAAACAGCATTTGGAGATATTCCTTGTCTTCCTCATTCCCCTTTTCTTACATTCATAAAGAGTGAGCCCTGATCTGTGCCTGAGCTACACTGTAGGTAGGTCTGTACCTAAGTAGATCTTTGCGCAGCCTCACTGATCCTGACTCCTTGGATCCAACTCATCATTTGGGACTGGTCTGGGAAGCACTGGCCTATTGCCCAAACCAGGTTACTACCACCGCAGCCATTGGCAGCACTGCCCCTGCCTGCACCGTTCCCCACCCTCGGCTCCCAACTCACCTGCCACTGCTGCTCCCTGGCAGGCAGACCTCCCTCTTGCTTTAACCAGCACATCATCCTTGATATCACAGCAAAATTGGCTGAGTTTTGGTTCAGTGGATGGGCGGTGTGCATTGGGTGAGAAGGAAAATCATGCTCTCTGAATACTCACAGTCCAACAGAAAAAAAGAGAAACATTAACCCACAAAACACTGTTTCATGGGTATTGTCTGGACAGCCAAATGCAATGGCTGTAGTCATAAAACCCTTCCCTGTGCCCCCCATAAAGAATTGGCTGGTACAGCCAACACTTCATTAGTCATCCATTAAATACTTTCTAC
Organism: Cariama cristata; assembly: GCF_000690535.1. Classification (NCBI taxonomy): domain Eukaryota; kingdom Metazoa; phylum Chordata; class Aves; order Cariamiformes; family Cariamidae; genus Cariama; species Cariama cristata. The sequence goes on along the minus strand of NW_009627142.1, from coordinate 810 downwards.
GACTACAGCCAAAGGTGAGCCAGAGCCAGTGATCTAGAGCTTAACAGATTAAAAGCATCCTTAGTTCCTGTAACCATTCTTTCCTGCAATAGCTTAATTTCTCTAATCTATCATTAACATATAAACCATTTTCACAACCTTATTTATTAGTTTCTTCCACTTTCTATATGCATGCTTTTATTTCTTAAGTCTTGCTTTCATTCTTTTCGGCTAGATCTTTTTCAGACTAATTTTTTTTTTTTGTTACGTCTACTGAAGGAAAAAAAAGGTATACAGGTGTAGAACTAGGGTGAAACTGCAACTCCATAAATTTTCCATATAAATGCACTTCCATAATGTGCATAATAAAAAAGTAGCCTACTCACGTCAAGCTGCTTCACAGTTCAGGCACTATATGAAATTTACAGTTGTAAATGGATCAACGTATTAAAGCATTTATATGAACTTAAATATGTGAGGCTAGCCAAAATATCAAGTGAAAGAAAGCATTTTCTGATAAATATTAATTTGATAGAAGCTTTACAGCAGTTTCAGTTTGGATTACAGGTTGGTTTGGTTTTTTTCCTTCAGGCTTTGTCAAGAGCTGCCTAACTGTCCCTTCTGATTGAGGTCTTAATCCTCTTGAAATTGATGTACTACTTCTGAAGCTAGCTCAGCACCTGAACTGTTCCACTGCTTCTCAAGGGATAACAGGAGAGTCAGTCCGCCCATGACAACATCTTTCACAAAAGAAGCTACTATCTACTCATAGAAAAAAGATTGTTAAGTAAACTTTTGTGCATTTCTGTGTAGACACACTAGATATTATTA